>NC_086452.1:13261402-13561402 GCF_028390025.1 Pseudophryne corroboree
GGAAGATCATCGCGGAATGGCTTACCCCAATTGGACTCTCCTGTGGATTTGTGGCATCGGACAACGCCAGCAATATTGTGTGTGCATTAAATATGGGCAAATTCCAGCACGTCCCATGTTTTGCACATACCTTGAATTTGGTGGTGCAGAATTTTTAAAAAAACGACAGGGGCGTGCAAGAGATGCTGTCGGTGGCCAGAAGAATTGCGGGACACTTTCGGCGTACAGGCACCACGTACAGAAGACTGGAGCACCACCAAAAACTACTGAACCTGCCCTGCCATCATCTGAAGCAAGAAGTGGTAACGAGGTGGAATTCAACCCTCTATATGCTTCAGAGGTTGGAGGAGCAGCAAAAGGCCATTCAAGCCTATACAATTGAGCACGATATAGGAGGTGGAATGCACCTGTCTCAAGCGCAGCGGAGAATGATTTCAACGTTGTGCAAGGTTCTGATGCCCTTTGAACTTGCCACACGTGAAGTCAGTTCAGACACTGCCAGCCTGAGTCAGGTCATTCCCCTCATCAGGCTTTTGCAGAAGAAGCTAGAGACATTGAAGGAGGAGCTAACACGGAGCGATTCCGCTAGGCATGTGGGACTTGTGGATGGAGCCCTTAATTCGCTTAACAAGGATTCACGGGTGGTCAATCTGTTGAAATCAGAGCACTACATTTTGGCCACCATGCTCGATCCTAGATTTAAAGCCTACCTTGGATCTCTCTTTCCGGCAGACACAAGTCTGCTGGGGTTGAAAGACCTGCTGGTGAGAAAATTGTCAAGTCAAGCGGAACGCGACCTGTCAACATCTCCTCCTTCACATTCTCCCGCAACTGGGGGTGCGAGGAAAAGGCTCAGAATTCCGAGCCCACCCGCTGGCGGTGATGCAGGGCAGTCTGGAGCGACTGCTGATGCTGACATCTGGTCCGGACTGAAGGACCTGACAACGATTACGGACATGTCGTCTACTGTCACTGCATATGATTCTCTCAACATTGAAAGAATGGTGGAGGATTATATGAGTGACCGCATCCAAGTAGGCACGTCACACAGTCCGTACTTATACTGGCAGGAAAAAGAGGCAATTTGGAGGCCCTTGCACAAACTGGCTTTATTCTACCTAAGTTGCCCTCCCACAAGTGTGTACTCCGAAAGAGTGTTTAGTGCCGCCGCTCACCTTGTCAGCAATCGGCGTACGAGGTTACATCCAGAAAATGTGGAGAAGATGATGTTCATTAAAATGAATTATAATCAATTCCTCCGCGGAGACATTGACCAGCAGCAATTGCCTCCACAAAGTACACAGGGAGCTGAGATGGTGGATTCCAGTGGGGACGAATTGATAATCTGTGAGGAGGGGGATGTACACGGTGATATATCGGAGGATGATGATGAGGTGGACATCTTGCCTCTGTAGAGCCAGTTTGTGCAAGGAGAGATTAATTGCTTCTTTTTTTGGGGGGGTCCAAACCAACCCGTCATATCAGTCACAGTCGTGTGGCAGACCCTGTCACTGAAATGATGGGTTGGTTAAAGTGTGCATGTCCTGTTTTGTTTATACAACATAAGGGTGGGTGGGAGGGCCCAAGGACAATTCCATCTTGCACCTCTTTTTTCTTTTATTTTTCTTTGCGTCATGTGCTGTTTGGGGAGGGTTTTTTGGAAGGGCCATCCTGCGTGACACTGCAGTGCCACTCCTAGATGGGCCCGGTGTTTGTGTCGGCCACTAGGGTCGCTTATCTTACTCACACAGTCAGCTACCTCATTGCGCCTCTTTTTTTCTTTGCGTCATGTGCTGTTTGGGGAGGGTTTTTTGGAAGGGACATCCTGCGTGACACTGCAGTGCCACTCCTAGATGGGCCCGGTGTTTGTGTCGGCCACTAGGGTCGCTTATCTTACTCACACAGTCAGCTACCTCATTGCGCCTCTTTTTTTCTTTGCGTCATGTGCTGTTTGGGGAGGGTTTTTTGGAAGGGACATCCTGCGTGACACTGCAGTGCCACTCCTAGATGGGCCCGGTGTTTGTGTCGGCAACTAGGGTCGCTTATCTTACTCACACAGTCAGCTACCTCATTGCGCCTCTTTTTTTCTTTGCGTCATGTGCTGTTTGGGGAGGGTTTTTTGGAAGGGACATCCTGCGTGACACTGCAGTGCCACTCCTAGATGGGCCCGGTGTTTGTGTCGGCCACTAGGGTCGCTTATCTTACTCACACAGTCAGCTACCTCATTGCGCCTCTTTTTTTCTTTGCGTCATGTGCTGTTTGGGGAGGGTTTTTTGGAAGGGACATCCTGCGTGACACTGCAGTGCCACTCCTAGATGGGCCCGGTGTTTGTGTCGGCCACTAGGGTCGCTTATCTTACTCACACAGTCAGCTACCTCATTGCGCCTCTTTTTTTCTTTGCATCATGTGCTGTTTGGGGAGGGTTTTTTGGAAGGGACATCCTGCGTGACACTGCAGTGCCACTCCTAGATGGGCCCGGTGTTTGTGTCGGCCACTAGGGTCGCTTATCTTACTCACACAGCTACCTCATTGCGCCTCTTTTATTCTTTGCGTCATGTGCTGTTTGGGGAGGGTTTTTTGGAAGGGACATCCTGCATGACACTGCAGTGCCACTCCTAGATGGGCCCGGTGTTTGTGTCGGCCACTAGGGTCGCTTATCTTACTCACACAGTCAGCTACCTCATTGCGCCTCTTTTTTTCTTTGCGTCATGTGCTGTTTGGGGAGGGTTTTTTGGAAGGGACATCCTGCGTGACACTGCAGTGCCACTCCTAGATGGGCCCGGTGTTTGTGTCGGCCACTAGGGTCGCTTATCTTACTCACACAGCTACCTCATTGCGCCTCTTTTTTTCTTTGCGTCATGTGCTGTTTGGGGAGGGTTTTTTGGAAGGGACATCCTGCGTGACACTGCAGTGCCACTCCTAGATGGGCCCGGTGTTTGTGTCGGCCACTAGGGTCGCTTATCTTACTCACACAGCGACCTCGGTGCAAATTTTAGGACTAAAAATAATATTGTGAGGTGTGAGGTATTCAGAATAGACTGAAAATGAGTGGAAATTATGGTTTTTGAGGTTAATAATTCTTTGGGATCAAAATGACCCCCAAATTCTATGATTTAAGCTGTTTTTTAGGGTTTTTTGAAAAAAACACCCGAATCCAAAACACACCCGAATCCGACAAAAAAAATTCGGTGAGGTTTTGCCAAAACGCGGTCGAACCCAAAACACGGCCGCGGAACCGAACCCAAAACCAAAACACAAAACCCGAAAAATTTCCGGCGCTCATCTCTAATCTCCAATATAGATGTCAAATGAGGTATCAAAATATGACATAATATTTAATAAAATAAATATAAAATAAGCCAAAAATATAGAAATATAAAACACATGTGGTGAATCACAATGAAGGTAGGAAGGTGATCGTGCCCATATATTTGGTGGGAGCCGCAGGTGTTGAGAAAGCAGAGTACCCGGGGAAATACCCTTCTATAGGCTCCAGAGATTTGATTCCCAAATGACCGTCCACGTGACCCACAGCATGCAGAGGTTGTCCGTCTTGATAATGGAATAAGGCACAGCAGGGCAAATCCAACGTGTTTCGGGACTATGCTGTCCCTTTTCCATATGGTAGTCGAAGAAATCTGTATCGACCTTCTGGTGTATTAAATGTACAAAGCTTTGAGCTGGCCTCATCTAGCTTCATTTACCAGAATCCTGAAGATGCGTCCAATTTACTGAACCATTTTGCTCCCGCAAATTGCGACATGATTTCATCTCTGGTTGGTAGTTTGAAATGTTCTCGTTTAATAGCTTTGTTTAAATCTCTGGGGTCTAAACATATTCGGAGTTGTCCATTTTTCTTTTCAACAATTACTAAGGAGCTTACCCAGTAGGCTCATCAACTTTCTGTATCACACCCAAGGCTTCCATGCGATTTAACTCTTGTTTCAGTTTTTCTCTCAGCGCAAACGGCACTTTTCTACAGGGGTGTATCACTGAAGAAACTTGCGTGTCTATATTTATTTTATGCTCTCCAGGCAAACAACCTAGACCTTCAAACAAGTCTCTGTATTCTGTAAACATCGATTTGCAGTCATCTTCTATTTGTGATGTCACCATAAAAACTGTCTTTAGCAAGCTTAGTTTCTCAAAGGAACTTAATCCTAGAATCGGTTGCACATTTTTATCCACAATCAGTAGAGATGTTTTAAACTGTTGTCCCTTATATTTCAGTGTCACTAAGCATGTACCTTTCACATGAATTTCCTCCCCAGTGTACCCTGTAACTTTCACTTTGGCTGGGTGAATTTTAGGTTTTACTCTAAAAGTCTTATAGTCTTGAAATTATATTAAATTCACCTGCGCACCAGTATCAAGCTTAAAGGGAATGACAATCTCGTTCACAGTTAAAGGGACAATCCATTCTTTCTTATCTGCACTGCAAAGTTCAATGCAATCCACAAAGAATTCATCTGTTTGTTTAACAGCATGCACTTTGGTTGTTTCACTTTTAATTTTACAGCATTTGGCAAAGTGATTAAGTCTACCACATTTCATGCAGGTTTTACCATAAGCAGGGCACATTTTAGGATTGTGAGCATTTCCACATCTACTACAGATTTCCTTATTAGACTGTGGTTTAGACTGCTGCATTCTTGAGAATGGAGGTTTGCATGGCTCTGTTTTCAGCACTACATGCACATCAGCTTCCTTGTGTAACTTTTTGGCTTGAAATCTAGTTATTTCTGCAGATCTACATATAGTCACTGCCTTTTCTAGTGTTAGGTCTTGCTCTCTCAGCAATCTCTCTCTGAGTCCATTATCAGGTATTCCACAGACAATACGATCTCTAATCAGTGAAGCCGTTAAATCACCAAACTCACAGGTTTTACTGAGTGATTGCAGCTCTGTAACATACTGATCAAATCCATCTACAGACTTCTGATCACAAGTGAAAAACTTATATCTTTCATATGTCACATTTTTCCTTGGCACAAAGTAATCTTCA
This sequence comes from Pseudophryne corroboree, assembly GCF_028390025.1. NCBI lineage: Eukaryota > Metazoa > Chordata > Amphibia > Anura > Myobatrachidae > Pseudophryne > Pseudophryne corroboree. The sequence goes on from NC_086452.1 coordinate 13,266,408, forward strand.
AACTTTTGCATTATAGAAGATAGCACCATATTCTGCCCCTCAGCAAACTGAAAACTATTATAAATGTCCAGCACATGCTCTCCTATCACATGGAGGAAAATGGATACCTTCGTTTTGTCAGCCTATGTATCAGCTCCACATGCAGCAAGATATATATTAAACCTTTACTTAAATCTTTTCCAGTTTTCAGACAAGTTACCAGACATCAGCATGCCGGTTGGAGGAGCAGTTTATCCATGGTTACTCACTGTTTGAAGATAGGAGCACATGGCAGGTTGCAGACACAGAGTATCACAGCCACAGACTTCTGCAAGATTCTTTCACACTCTGAGAGCATGAGCAGTCCAAGTTACACTTCTTCTGACACCATGTTTTGTTCATATGTTTGTAAATCCAGTCATAAGGACACAGAGACATGTGAATTCACTGCTGTGCTGTTTATTCCATCACGAACTCCAGACACTGCACACTGGACCACCCACTTCCCAGCATTCCCCTGGTCCCAGGGACCATCACTGAAGATACAGGCTTACACATGTTAGTAAGGGAGTGTCTACAAATATTAATACACTAACATCACAACACTGTGGTGCTGCCAGTACACATTATGCAACACAGTATCCCCAGTTCACATTACTATATACAGCGTTCCTAGTTCTTATGTCACATTACTGTGCGCCCACTTCATATTATGCCACACTATAGTGCCTCCACTTCATATTATGCCACACTATAGTGCCTCCACGTCATATTTTGTCACATTACAGTGCCCCAGTTCATATTATGTAACATTATAATGCCCTCCAGTTAATTTTATACCATATTACAATTACCAGGTCTAGGGCCATACCTAGATATGTTGTAGGACCCAAGACAAAAGTTTGTAAGGTGTAAAATGTGTATAACACATGTAACTTTGACAGGGAAGGTGGCCCCTCAGCTCTGGGCTCCATAGCAGCTGCACTCCCTGCACCTATGGTAGCTACACCCTGTATATAACACATGTAACTGTGACAGGGAAGGTGGCCCCTCTCAGCTCTGGGCCCCATAGCAGCTGCACTCCCTGCACCTATGGTAGCTACACCCTGTATGTAACACATGTAACTGTGACAGGGAAGGTGGCCCCTCTCAGCTCTGGGCCCCATAGCAGCTGCACTCCCTGCACCTATGGTAGCTACGCCATGAGGCTGAGGTAGTGTGTGTGAGGCTGGGGTAGTGCGTGTGAGGCTGGGGTAGTGTGTGTGAGGCTGGGGTAGTGCGTGTAAGGCTGGGGTAGTGTGCGCATGAGGCTGAGGTAGTGTGTGTGAGGCTGGGGTAGTGCGTGTGAGGCTGGGGTAGTGTGCGTATGAGGCTGAGGTAGTGTGTGTGAGGCTGAGGTAGTGTGCGTATGAGGCTGAGGCAGTGTGTGTGAGGCTGGGGTAGTGCGTGTGAGGCTGGGGTAGTGTGCGTATGAGGCTGAGGTAGTGTGTGTGAGGCTGGGGTAGTGTGCGTATGAGGCTGAGGTAGTGTGTGTGAGGCTGGGGTAGTGTGCGTATGAGGCTGAGGTAGTGTGTGTGAGGCTGGGGTAGTGCGTGTGAGGCTGGGGTAGTGTGCGTATGAGGCTGAGGTAGTGTGCGTATGAGGCTGAGGTAGTGTGTGTGAGGCTGGGGTAGTGCGTGTGAGGCTGGGGTAGTGTGCGTATGAGGCTGAGGTAGTGCGTGTGAGGCTGGGGTAGTGCGTGTAAGGCTGGGGTAGTGTGTTTATGAGGCTGAGGTAGTGTGCGTATGAGGCTGAGGTAGTGTGTGTGAGGCTGGGGTAGTGCGTGTAAGGCTGGGGTAGTGTATTTATGAGGCTGAGGTAGTGCGTGGGGGTCTGCGGTAGTGCGTGTGAGGTTAAGGTAATGTGCATGTGAGGCTGGGGTATTGAGTGTATGAGGCTGAGGTAGTGCGTATGTCTGCGGTAGTGCGGGCAAGGTTAAGGTAATGTGCGTGTCAAGCTGAGGTAGTGTGAGTGTGAGGCTGGGGTAGTGTTTACCGGGGTGGGCTAATGCGTATGAGGCTGGTGTAGTGTGTGTGAGGTTGAGGTAATGTGCGTGTCAGGCTGGGGTAATGTGTATGAGGCTAGGGTAGTGCATGCAAAACTGTGGCAGGGCATGATGGGACTTGTAGTTTTACAACAGCTGCAGAGCGCCAGCTTGGCCATCCTGCTCTAGCGCTGTCTACTTTGAATACCCGTTGCCAGGCTCGTAATTGCCCCAGACCTGAATATTGCCCCTGCCCTTTATTATTAGGATACCTGTTACCAGACTCTGAAGTGTGATCATTAACCCCTGAGATTGCTGGATACCTGCAGCTGATTTCTGGGCTGTATCTAACCTCCTGTATCTGGTGTCTATCACAACCTCCACTCCCGTCATTGGAAGGTTACCCTGGAGCCACCTGAGCAGGTGAGAAAAGGCCTCTGCTTGCTGGAATATTATTGAGACTCCCTGCCATTGGAGTTCTGTCTCATAATCTCTACATAATATAAAATAAAGTCCCGGTAGTAGTCTGTCTGTGTGATCGGGATAATCTCGAGAACCACTGGGCGGATTTAGATGCAGTTTTCACAATTCTATAGCGCATTTGTCGAGGAAGGTTTAAGTGTTTGAAACATTAAAATTCTTCCAATGGATCTCGAGACTAGCCCGATCAAACAGACAGACGTCTACCGGGGACTAGAGATACTATGTAGAGAAGGGGTGTGGCCTGCTGAGTTCCCGGACGGCCCTGTTTCCCAGAGCTCCCGCAGCCGTCAATGTTATAACGTGTTCAGGGGACCACCCTGCTGGTCTTCAAACTCACCTGAGTGCCCCTGAAGACACGCTGATGTTCTAGATCGGAAGGCATGACACAGAACGCATGTGACAATGAAGACGTGACACAGATACTCACTGTATAATCGCTGATTGCATTGTTACTGTAAGAGTGTTCTCATAGCCTGGAGATGTTATATACCCGGACGCAACAATACATAATGTTATACTGTATATTAAATGCAAAAGGGACATTTTAGCATTTGAAATTTGAAAAGAGATTCAACGGTGTTCTAAAGTGGTTTACCATTTATTCATGTTAGTTTTTACTATTCAACGTTTGAATGAAGTTACTCAACATTTGATTTATTACATATTCATAGATTGTTTTTTATATTTTTGTATATGTATATATATATATATATATATCTCCTATATAATAGCCCTATTCTGTGACCTTGTGATTCATTTGCTAACGCTGGGCGGAGTCACAACAGTGGGCGGAGTTAGTCAAATGAGTCACAGAGATCTGGCCAAATCTACAGGAGACTAGGAGCAGAAGCAGATAGCATGGGCATTGGGCATGTCACAGGCAGGGGTGCAGACCTCCCAGCTTTCTGCAGGAGCTTTCTCCAGGCAGAAGGAAGGAAACACACTCGGCGAAAAGGGGGCATGGCTTCACGGGAGGGTCCCCGTTTTCGTCAGTGAGGGGGCATGCCCAGCGCTCTGTGAGCTGCTGGCATGCTCCCAGGGGCTGATTATGAGTCTGGGGGGCCCAGGGCACTTGTGACAGGGGAGCCCTATCTCATTGCTGTGCCTGCTGGGTGTTGGGGGCGTGGCCTAATTGCGCGCCCGCGCGGCAACGCCCCCTTATGCAAATTCCAATATTTTTTTTTTTATGGGATTTTGGCCCCTCAGCTAGGGCTAAATCCAGAGGGGGTGGTCGCTCCCCCCTACACACCCGCACAGGGAGAAGAAAGCAGGGAGACTGCTGCCTCCCTGCAACACCACAGACCTGCCAATATGCAGCAGCGTGTTCTGACACTGTTGCTGGCAGGACGGGGGGGGGGGGAGCTTCTGAGCTGGGACAGAGCTACTCCAGCCGGGGGGCCCCCTAAAACTGTGGGGCCAACGGTACGTATCCCCTGCCCCCCCCCCCCCCTTAATCAGGCTCTGCTGCTGGAACCCCCCCATTAATCCGTACCCCCTGATGCCCCCTCTCCCTCTGTCTCCACTATTCACCGCTGCTCTGCTAAGCAGAACAGCGAGTACAGGAGCTTTCCAAATGCCCCCCCCCCCCCCACACCGCCGGACACTGCGACCCGCGGGTGGGACAGCGGGACAGACCCCAAAAAATGGGACTGTCCCGCGAAAGTCGGGACATTTGGGAGGTATGGGGTTGTGTGAGGGGTATGTCATACAGACAGACGGGCACCGGCTCACTGTGTGCTTGACCCCCCACATCGGCATACTCAGCAGGGTCTCTCTGGTGCAGAGGAGCGTCACTTTCTGGCACACTCCACGCTTCTTAGCTGCAGTTTTGTGGGGCACCTGCCGCTGTGCAGGTTCCATACTGCCTCTGTTATCTCCAGCCCCGGCAACCCCACCGCTAGCTGCAGCGCTGCCACCCGCAGTGGAGTGCGCCCAGCTCATTCACACACTTTAGCTGGCGGGTAGCACTGCAGAAATCCGAGCTGCTTGCAGGCTCTGACCCACTCCTCCCTCCAGCCGCAGCGTCTCCTGGGAGCTAACCAGTCACTCCCAGTCTCCCCTTACCACAGTGCCCGGAAGCCGTGAGGTCCGCGCCACGTGCATGCTATGACCCCCTCCTCCCTCCAGCCGCAGCATCTCCAGGGGGCTAACCAGTCATTTCCAGTCTCACCTTACCACAGTGCCCGGCAGCTGCGCGAGGTCTGCGGTGTGTGACTGAGGAGGGGGGGGAGGGATGCGGACGGGCAGAGAAAGCAGGACTCCAGCCTGAGAGAGTCAGCCATGCCAAGTCTCCAGCAGCAGCAGATCCCAACAGGTTGGAGTGGAACAGCAGCAGCCAGCAGCAGTGACTCCGGTAAGACACATCTGTCTGTCACCACTGTTTTGTCCCTAATACCAATCTCTCCCGTGCCCTGTGTTCTGTCATGTCCCTGTCACCCCTGGCCTTGCCCTGCCACCCTTATCCTGGCCCTTTCACCCTTATCCTGGCCCTGTCACCCTTATGCTAGCCCTGTTACCTCTATCCTGGCCCTGTCACCCCTGTGCTTGCCCTGTCAACCCTATACTGGCCCCGTCACCCCTGTCCTGGTCCTGCCGCCCCTACCCTGGCCCTGTGACCCCTATACTGTCCCTATCATTTCTGTCCTGGCCCTGTCACCCCTGTCCTGGCCCTGTCACCCCTGTCCTGGCACCGTCACCCCTGTTCTGACCCAGTCACCCCTGTCCTGGCCCCGTCAACCCTGTACTGCCCCTGTCACCCCTGTCCTGGCCCTGTTACTGCATACGCTCCAACTACCTTTTATGGCATGTACAGTACCCGCATTGCCTCCAGACCTCTCCCCAATGCACCGCACCTCCGCACCTTCCCCTCCACCACATGCGGCACTCCACCCCTCCCCCACATGCTGTGCCTCCAGACCCCCTACACCACCCGTGGCTCCCACTCCTCCACCCCTTCACCACCCACAGCACCTCCAGGCCCCTTCCACCATTCACCCCCCTTATATGTTTCCCCCCACACCTGCCCCCCTCCATCCGCAGCATCTGCAGACACCCTCCTCCATCAGCGGTCCCCCCCACACCCACCCCTCCCCCACCAATGGCACCCCCGCACCTGCCCCTCCACCACCTGCAGCACCTCCGGACCTCCTTTCCCATCCGTCGCAACACCCGTACCTGCCCCTACCCATGGTGCCTGCGGTCCCCTACCCAACCCCCGGCACTCCCGTCCCTTCCCATCCCACAGCACCTCCGGAACCCTTCACCCATCCACAACATCCCCACACCTGCCCCTCTCCCACCCGTGGCACCCCTGCCCCTCCCCCACCTGCAGTGCCTCCGGACCCCTCCCCCATCTGCATCCCCCACTCCTCTGCCCCTCCCCCACACGCAGCACCTCCCGAACCTTCCCCATCCGGGCCCCACCCCCACTTCTGCCTCCCCTCCACCCGCAGCATCTACAGACACCATCCGCAGTCCCCCCCGCACCCGCTACATTCTGTACATCGTGCCCTGCAGGTGCTGTTCACGCCGTCGCAAGGGGCTGCGCCTCCTTCACCATCGCACGCCCTTTCATTGTGCAATATTTAACCACTAACAAAGGAATGCAGGTAATACTCCATATAATACAAATATTAAACCCCAGAAAGGCATGCAAGGGTTAAGGGGGCGTAGCCCCTTGCGACGGTGTGAAGAGCGCCCGTAGGGCGCGATGAAGCACCTAGTATATATATATAAAGTCAGGGCCAAATCTAGACCTTGCGCGCCCCATTTGAAAATATAGGGGCGTGGCTTCAATGAGAAGGGGTGTGGTCAGTTATGCCCACTGTAGCTGTGCCCACAGTAGTATTGCCCCCAGTACTGTGCCCCCAGTAGTATTGTCCCCAGTACTGTGCCCCCAGTAGTATTACCCCCAGAACTGTGCCCCCAGTAGTATTGTCCCCAGTACTGTGCCCCCAGTAGTATTGCCCCTAGTACTGTGCCCCTTGTAGAGTAGAAAAAACAATTAAAAAAAATAAATTAATACTCACCATCCCCGCTCCTGCTTCCCGACCGCTGCTGCCCTCCGTCTCCGGCCGCCGACGCCGCTCCTCGGATCTATGGGAGAGACATCATGACGTCTCTCCCATAGCACCGCATAGACACTAGAGTTCAATTATGACCTCTAGCGTCTATGTGCCGCTCCCACAATGCAGTGCGGTGCACGATGACTTCATCACGCACCGTACAGCACCGGGCATCTAAACAGCACCGGCCGGCACTAGTAGCGGATCTTGCCACGGCGGCGGCGCCCTCCGGAAAACGGCGCCCCGGGCAAAAATCCTGCTTGCCTGTAGCAAGATCCGCTACTGTATGAAGTTTATGTGCATGTAGCGATTTTCTATTTGTGCCTGTAGAACATTACCTTTAAAACTGTTGAATCAACATTGAAATTCTACTGTCCAACTAATATAACGTAGCACTTTATTCATGCCGATGGCACAAAAGTGGCCAGGTGGGGGAGCTCTGGGGTAGTCTGATAGATGCGGTGGAATGTTCCTCGTTTGATAGGCAGGCTGATGGTGAAGGGATAGCCTTAGGGGTGTGAGGGGATAGGATTTATGGAGGTGATAAATGAATGGGTTAGGGGAGGTCTATTCCCCTTTACAGTTTGGATTCTGACAATTTTTTGTTTTTTCCTCCAGCCAGCCTGGCTGTAACGCATTTCTCCTCAGTGGCATGCGTGTTATGCCAGTGGTGGCAGTGTGGCCACTTGACCTTTCAAGATAGGAGAGTTGGCAGCCCCTTATGTTGAGGGACCTGGGAACCTCAGTGGCAGTACAGTTCGGTACTGTGCCAATTATGGGGAGGTTGTTCTCTGCAAACGTATAATCAAATGGGGCTGCTCCCATTCTTTTATATAGCGTTTTGGCTGGAGCCGATCATCTGAAATCCTTTCTCGGCCACCCAATATATTCTTATTGTGATTACAAACTGGAGTAGGTTAGCCCAATCTCTCCTGGGCTGAGTATTGTACAGCCATAGAGCACCGTGGCGCTCCAATTACACAGTGACAGACTTGTGCACATACAGTTACTTTTATAGAGGCATGTAAACAAAATCCTGCACCTGGAGTCTAGACAGTCTGACCTTTAAGACTGGTGAATAATATTTACTCAGATAAGTGAGGAAATGTAGACAGATAAATCATGCACAATAACACACAGTTAAGAGACAGCACGTAGAGATTAACCACTTAAATACATATCAAGAACTTTTACAAGCATATGTATAGGCGCGGTGCAGCTGTGTGCATTCCCCAACTCTAAATGCTGGCAAATACACACAATTACCTCCATTGTGTGCAATTGTATATCACTCCCAGAGTGTTTTACAATGCACCTTGACCATGAATGAGGCCTTTCGCCGTCACGTGTACGATACCAGCAATATGAATGGAATTAGTGAAAAATTAAATATAAATAGCAACTTGTTTAAGCCAAATTTAAAATTGGTGGGGTATTTACTTTTCTCTAACGTCCTAAGTGGATGCTGGGGACTCCGTCAGGACCATGGGGTTTAGCGGCTCCGCAGGAGACAGAGACAGGGCACAATAATAAAAGCTTTAGGATCAGGTGGTGTGCACTGGCTCCTCCCCCTATGACCCTCCTCCAAGCCTCAGTTAGATTTTTGTGCCCGGCCGAGAAGGGTGCAATCTAGGTGGCTCTCCTGAGCTGCTTAGAATAAAAGTTTAAGTTAGGTTTTTTATTTTCAGTGAGTCCTGCTGGCAACAGGCTCACTGCTACGAGGGACTTAGGGGAGAGAAGTAAACTCACCTGCGTGCAGGATGGATTTGCTTCTTAGGCTACTGGACACCATTAGCTCCAGAGGGAGTCGGAACACAGGTCTCACCCTGGGGTTCGTCCCGGAGCCGTGCCGCCGACCCCCCTTGCAGATGCCGAAGTTGAAGAGGTCCAGAGGTCCAGAAACAGGCGGCAGAAGACTTTCAGTCTTCATAAGGTAGCGCACAGCACTGCAGCTGTGCGCCATTGTTGTCAGCACACTTCATACCAGCGGTCACTGAGGGTGCAGGGCGCTGGGGGGGGCGCCCTGGGCAGCAATGTATTATACCTTTTTTATGGCTAAAATACATCACATATAGCCCTTGAGGCTATATGGATGTATTTAACCCCTGCCAGATCTCACAAACTCCGGGAGAAGAGCCCGCCGTTTTAGGGGGCGGGGCCTATTCTCCTCAGCACACGGCGCCATTTTCCTGCTCAGCTCTGCTGTGAGGAAGGCTCCCAGGCTCTCCCCTGCACTGCACTACAGAAATAGGGTTAAAACAGAGAGGGGGGGCACTTATTTGGCGATATGATTACATATGTGAAAATGCTATAAGGGAAAACACTTGTATAAGGGGTTGTCCCTGTATAATTATAGCGTTTTTGGTGTGTGCTGGCAAACTCTCCCTCTGTCTCCCCAAAGGGCTAGTGGGGTCCTGTCCTCTATCAGAGCATTCCCTGTGTGTGTGCTGTGTGTCGGTACGTGTGTGTCGACATGTAGGAGGACGATGTTGGTGAGGAGGCGGAGCAAATTGCCTGTATTGGTGATGTCACTCTCTAGGGAGTCGACACCGGAATGATGGCTTATTTAGGAATTACGTGATAATGTCAACACGATGCAAGGTCGGTTGACGACATGAGACGGCCGGCAAACAAATTAGTACCTGTCCAGGCGTCTCAGACACCGTCAGGGGCTTGTAAAAACGCCCATTTACCTCAGTTGGTCGACACAGACACAGACACGGACACTGACTTCAGTGTCGACGGTGAAGAAACAAACGTATTTTCCTTTAGGGCCACACGTTACATGTTAAGGGCAATGAAGGAGGTGTTACATATTTCTGATACTACAAGTACCACAAATAAGGGTATTATGTAGGGTGGGAATAATCTACTTGTAGTTTTTCCTGAATCAGATAAATTAAAGTGTGTGATGATACGTGGGTTTCCTCCGATAGAAAATTATTGGAGGTATACCCTTTCCCGCCAGAAGTGAGGGCGAGTTGGGAAACACACCTTAGGGTGGATAAGGCGCTCACACGCTTATAAAAACAAGTGGCGTTACCGTCTCCAGATACGGCCGCCCTCAAAGAGCCAGCTGATAGGAAGCTGAAAAATATCCTAAAAAGTATATACACACATACTGGTGTTATACTACGACCAGCAATCGCCTCAGCCTGGATGTGCAGCGCTGGGGGGGCTTGGTCGGATTTCCTGACTGAAAATATTGATACCCTTGACAGGAACAATATTTTATTGACTATAGAGCATTTTAAGGATGCATTTCTATATATGCGAGATGCGCAGAGGGATATTTGCATTCTGGCATCAAGAGTAGATGTGATGTCCATATCTGCCAGACGATGTTTATAGACACGACAGTGGTCAGGTGATGCAGATTCCAGACGGCACATGGAAGTATTGCCGTATAAAGGGGCGGTCCATCGGACCTGGTGGCCATGGCAACAGCTGGAAAATCCACTTTTGTTACCCCAAGTCACATCTCAGCAGAAAAGGACACAGTCTTTTCAGTCTCAGTCCTTTCGTACCCATAAAGGCAGGCGGGCAAAAGGCCAGTCATATCTGCCCAGGGTTAGAGGAAAGGGAAGAAGACTGCAGCAGGCAGCCCATTCCCAGGAACAGAAGTCCTCCACAGCTTCTGCCAAGTCCGCAGCATGACGCTGGGGCCATACAAGCGGACTCAGGTGCGGTGGGGGGTCATCTCAAGAGTTTCAGCACGCAGTGGGCTCACTCGCAAGTGGACTCCTGGATCCTACACGTAGTATCCCAGGTGTACATTGGAAATTCGAGACGTCTTCCCCTCACAAGTTCCTGAAGTCTGCTTTACCAACGTCTCCCTCCGACAGGGAGGCAGTATTGGAAAAAAATTCACAGGCTGTATTCCCAGCAGGTGATAATCAAAGTACCCCTCCTACAACAAGGGAAGGGGTATTATTCCACACTATATTGTGGTACTGAAGCCAAACGGCTCGGTGAGATCTAAAAGATTTGAACAATTACATACAAGGGTTCAAATCAAGATGGAGTCACTCAGAGCAGTGATAGCGAACCAGGACGATATGGTGTCACTGGATATCAGGGACGCTTACCTACATGTCCAAATATTGCCCTTCTCACCAAGGGTATCTCAGGTTCGTGGTACAGAACTGTCACTATCAGTTCAGACGCTGCCGTTTGGATTGTCCACGGCACCCCGGGTCTTTACCATGGTAATGGCCGAAATGATGATTCTTCCTAAAAGAAATATGGACGCTTTCCTGATAAGGGCAAGGTCCAGAGAACAGTTGGCGGTCGGAGTAGCACTATCTCAAGTAGTTCTACGACAGCACGAGTGGATTCTAAATATTCCAAAATCGCAGCTTTTTCCGACGACACGTCTAATGTTCCTAGGAATGATTCTGGACACAGTCCAGAAAAGGATGTTTTCTCCCGGAGAAGAAGACCAGGGAGTTATCCGAGCTAGTCAGGAACCTCATAAAACCAGGAAAAGTATCAGTGCATCATTGCACAAAGGTCCTGTGAAAAATGGTGGTTTCTTACAAAGCGATCCCATTCGGTAGATTTCACGCAAGAACCTTTCAGTGGAATCTGCTGGGAAAATGGTCCGGATCGCATCTTCAGATGCATCAGCGGATAACCCTGTCTCCAAGGACAAGGGTCTTTTCTTCTGCGGTGGCTGCAGAGTGCTCATCTATGAAAGGGCCGCAGATTCGACATTCAGGACTGGGTCCTGGTGACCACGGATGCCAGCCTGAGTGGCTGGGGAGCAGTCACACAAGGAAAAAATTTCCAGGGAGTGTGATCAAGTCTGGAGACTTCTCTCCACATAAATATACTGGAGCTAAGGGCAATTTACAAGGCTCTAAGCTTAGCAAGACCTCTGCTTCAAGGTCAGCCGGTATTGATCCAGTGGGACAACATCACGGCAGTCGCCCACGTAAACAGACAGGGCGGCACATGAAGCAGGAGGGAAATGGCAGAAACTGCAAGGATTCTTCGCTGGGCAAAAAATCATGTGATAACACTCTCAGCAGTGTTAATTCCGGGAGTGGAAAACTGGGAAGCAAACTTCCTCAGCAGGCATAACCTCCACCCGGGAGAGTGGAGACTTCAGCGGGAAGTCTTCCACATGATTGTAAACCGTTGGGAAAAACCAAAGGTGGACATGATGGCGTCCCACCTGAACAAAAAACTAGACAAATATTGCGCCAGGTCAAGGGACCCTCAGGCAATAGCGGTGGACGCTCTGGTAACACTGTGGGTGTACCAGTCAGGGTATGTGTTCCCTCCTATGCATCTCATACCAAAAGTACTGAGAATCATAAGAAGGAGATGAGTAAGAACGATACTCGTGGTTCCGGATGGGTCAAGAAGGACTTGGTACCCGGAACTTCAAGAGATGCTCACGGAAGAACCGTGGCCTCTACCTTTAAGAAAGGACCTGCTCCAGCAGGGGCCTTGTCTGTTCCAAGACTTACCGCGGCTGCGTTTGACGGCATGGCAGTTGAACGCCGGATCCTGAAAGGGCATTCCAGATGAAGTCATCCCTACCCTGGTCGAAGCCAGGAAGGATGTAACTGCAAAACATTTTCACCGCATTTGGCGAAAATATGTTGCGTGGTGTGAGGCCAAGAAGGTCCCTACAGAGGAATTCCAACTGGGTCGTTTCCTACATTTCCTGAAAACAGGACTGTCTATGGGCCTAAAATTAGGGTCCATTAAGGTTCAAATTTCGACCCTGTCAAATTTTCCAGAAAGAACTGGCTTCAGTGCCTGAAGTTCAGACGTTTGTAAAAGGGGTACTGCATATACAGCCTCCTTTTGTGCCCCCAGTGGCACCTTGGGATCTCAATGTTGTTTTGAGTTTCCTAAAGTCACATTGGTTTGATCCACTCACCACTGTGGAATTAAAATATTTCACATGGAAGGTGAAGATTCTATTAGCCCTGGCTTCAGCCAGGCGTGTGTCAGAATGGGCGGCTTTATCATATAAAAGCCCTTACTTAATTTTTCATTCTGACAGGGCAGAATTGAGGACTCGTCCTCAATTTCTCCTTAAGGTGTTTTCTGTTTTTCACATGAACCAACCTATTGTGGTACCTGCGGCTACTAGGGACTTGGAGGACTCCAAGTTACTTGACGTTGTCAGGGCCCTGAAAATATATGTTTCCAGGACGACTGGAGTCAGAAAATCTGACTCGCTGTTTAGCCTGTATGCACCCAACAAGATGGGTGTTCCTGCTTCTAAGCAGACGATTGCTCGCTGGATTTGTAGTACAATTCAGCTTGCACATTCTGTGGCAGGCTTGCCACAGCCAAAATCAGTAAAAGCCCATTCCACAAGGAAGTGGGCTCATCTTGGGCGGCTGCCCGAGGGGTCTCGGCTTTACAACTTTGCCGAGCTGCTACTTGGTCAGGGGCACACCCTGACTGAGGAGGACCTGGAGTTCTCTCATTCGGTGCTGCAGAGTCATCCGCACTCTCCCGCCCGTTTGGGAGCTTTGGTATAATCCCCATGGTCCTGACGGAGTCCCCAGCATCCACTTAGGACGTTAGAGAAAATAAGAATTTACTTACCGATAATTCTATTTCTCGTAGTCCGTAGTGGATGCTGGGCGCCCATCCCAAGTGCGGATTGTCTGCAATACTTGTACATAGTTATTGTTACAAAAATCGGGTTATTCTTGTTGTGAGCCATCTTTTCAGAGGCTCCTTCGTTGTTATCATACTGTTAACTGGGTTCAGATCACAGGTTGTACGGTGTGATTGGTGTGGCTGGTATGAGTCTTACCCGGGATTTAATATCCTTCCTTATTATGCACGCTCGTCCGGGCACAGTATCCTAACTGAGGCTTGGAGGAGGGTCATAGGGGGAGGAGCCAGTGCACACCACCTGATCCTAAAGCTTTTATTATTGTGCCCTGTCTCTGTCTCCTGCGGAGCCGCTAAACCCCATGGTCCTGACGGAGTCCCCAGCATCCACTACGGACTACGAGAAATAGAATTATCGGTAAGTAAATTCTTATTTTGTGTGCTGGGGTATCTACATTTGTGTGGGGGTATTTACCTTTGTGTGTGAGTGTGGAGGGGTGTATTTACCTTTATTGTTCTATATAAGTTACAATATGACATCTAAGTGCAAGAAACTACCATAATATCACTGACATGGGAACGATCTTGCCTTTACAGAACGTTTTACCCCTGGGCTATTTCAGCAGAACCGGGCCTCACCCACGAATGCTTCCTCTAATCGAGGGCCCCCAAACGGGTGCATAAATCTCCAATAAGACCGTCATTATAGAATGGTCCACCCCATACACCCTGACTCGGTCTGCCTGGGCTCCAGCTACTGTTGTGTCTATGGGGGACATTTACTAAGCAGTGATAAGAGTGGAGAAGTGAGCCAGTGGAGAAGTTGCCCCATCAACCAATCAGCAGCTCTGTATCATTTTATAGTATGCAAATTATAGATGTTACTTCAGTGCTGATTGGTTGCCATGGGCAACTTCTCCACTGGCTCACTTCTCTACTCTTATCACTGCTTAGTAAATGTCCCCCTATATTATTTAATTCATTGTGTTTACTCATACAATATAAAACGTCTGAATTCACTGTTAAACGCGACAGTGTTTCCTGTCCTGGATTCATGTATCCGACTACTGTGAAATAGATAGTGAAGAAGAAACGGCTCTTGTAGGTGAGCCCCTGTACCCCCCGAAGTGCACCTGTCCAGCCGCCGTGCGCAGGCGAGCCGAGGAAACTGGTAATTACATTCCTGCCGCAGGATAAAGTCTGGAAGAGTCTTTCATCACTACGCTCTCTGTCTCTCACATGAAAAACAACACCTCCGATAGGAAGTAATCTGCATTTTATTTTACTCAGGAGGCAAATAACTAGTCACTTAGGCCTGAGGCACTCAGGAGTGATATGGGGCGTGTAATACGCTTTCTGTTGCGCTTACTATTATTAAGGAGTTCAGAATTAACTGTGACAATTATTTTATTCAGTGTTGGAATCGCTATTAGCTTTTGCAGTTTACTGCTAATAAAAGTTTTAATTGACTGTTACCAGAAATAACCTTCCTGATACCTTTCCTATAGAAACGACGGTAAAAGCCATGTTTTCAGCGCGCCTATTGATATTTTCCAGAGGTGCAACACAGCGGGGTAATAACAGGCTCCTGAATATCTTTATTGAGAATTATTTATAAACCGCATATGTAAAGTGGATCCCGCTCACCACTGAGCTGATAAATGGAATGGCTTCGCCAGCAACGTTACCAGCGCAGCCTATTAATCCACTAGACCGGTCGCCACTTGAAGTGATCGCCGGTTGCACAGGAGGAGGTATTAAAAGTGTTCATCAGATACATAGTAAGTGTTAATTTTTTTCCTTTCTGGAGGGGAAAACAGCCGACAGATATGGAATATTTAATTCACTTTTAAATTACATTCTGCTATCTTTTAGTAGGGAATGTACCGGCAGTCAAACACATTATTTAAATGTTGTATTTTAGGGACAAATGGGCGATGGAATTTGTATAGTACGGGGGAATGTAGAGCAGGTTACTAGAAAAGGAAAAAAATTCAATTTGAGGATTGGTAGCTGAGACGTACCTGGGAGGTGGGGTGCGGCTCTTGACGCTGGTCCAGAGAGTATATACATGTAAGTGTGGTAACCAAACCTACAGTATTTATTGGAGGTTATCCCTTTGGTGCAATGGATGCATACCATAATTCCACCCAAAGAGGTGCGATTGTTTTGCGCATTTTCACTCTGCCTTGGTTTTTATCGGACACATTTTTACCCTACTAAAACAAGTTTTATATTGTTTGTGTTTAGATTTATAACAGATCAGTCTTTCTTTTGGTACAATAGTCAAGTAACTAATCTTTATTTATGAGCAGGAGAACTGGGGAAGAATAAGAAGAAATGTACAACTCCCTCCGTTACTGTCATAAAATGAATGTACGTACAGTGCATCCGGAAAGTATTCACAGTGCTTCACTTTTTCCACATTTTGTTCTGTTACAGCCTTATTCCAAAATTCTACTCACAATACCCAATAATGACAACGTGAAAAAAGTGTTTTTGAGATTTTTGCAGATCTTATTAAAATAAAAAACCAAGAAATCACATGTACATAAGTATTCACAGCCTTTGCTCAATACTTTGTTGATGCACCCAGGGCCGTCTTTTCGTATGGGCTCAATGGGCTCTTGCCCAAGGGCCCCAGGAGTATATTGGCCCTAGTCTGATAGCTGAGGGTCCCCTCTTTCCAGAGGTACCAGATTTTTGAAAATCGGCCCTAGGGAACCAGAGATATCCGACTTCAAAGCAGTAGTCCCCATCCAAGCCTGTTAATTGCTCTTCCCAGCCAGATATCTCGGGCTCTGTATGATTTCGAGTTTTTCTGAGGGTATATAGCAAAATCTGGGACTCTCCACTTTCTGTGGACACTGGCAGCTTGTCTCTACTATGCCCAGAACCAGAGATATCAGCCTTCCAGCAGCTGGTCCCTGCTCAAGCTCCACACGACTAATATGCAGTTTTATATATTCGTTGGTGGATTGTTCTGGCTCCTGAACCCTGAATCCCAAGTCCCCTGTACCTCCTGACAGGTGAGACACTCTAATTTTTTTATCCCATTCAAAGCTAAGAAATCTTTTTCCAGGAACTGGAGATATCTGCAGTCAAGCAAGCTGCTCTCTCACCAGAAAATGATGAATATTAAGCCCACTCCACTATCGACCCCTCCCCATAGTTGCCGACTTCTGGGCTGCTCTCTCCGGGAGAGAGCAGCCCGTCGGCTCAGCAGGGGGGGCGGGCAGTGAGGTGACGTGACAGGGGGGGGGGGGGGGCAGAGGCGGGCCAGAGGCGGAATGGGGCGTGGCTTCTGGACCGCGTCATTTAAGCCACGCCCCCACTGTGTAATGCCGCGATTACCGGCATTAGACAGCAGGGGGCGTGGTTACGATGACGCGATTCAACAAGAATCGCGTCATCGCCTGCCCGGACCGCCCACTTTACTCGTTAAGTGGGCGGCGGGCAGGGGGTGACCCGCGGATATCGGGAGACTTGCCTGCTCTTCCGGGGGGCCGGGAGGGTCACCCGTTTTTCGGGAGCCTCCCGGCCATTCCGGGAGGGTAGGCAAGTATGCCCCTCCCTTACATATTAAACACCCCATACCACCCTGGAAGTCATGTACCGGGGCCCCTTCAGTCAGCCCAATGCTACCTTCTACAGTTCAGTGTTCTGCCTCCCACCCCATCTGTGCAGTAAAGGAGTAATTAGCAGAAATTACTGCTCCATGTCCTATATGCTGGGTGGAAGTTAGTATACCCCCTACTGCCCGCGGGACATCTAAGCTGCCGCTGATAGCACCCCCCTGGAGGATGGGTAGGGGCCCCAGTGCATTGCTGTGCCCAGGGGCCCACACTGCTGTTAAGACGGTCCTGGATGCACCTTTGGCAGCAATTACAGCCTCGTCTTTTTGAATATGATGCCACAAGCTTGGCACACCTATCTTTGGCCAGTTTCGCCCATTCTTCTTTGCAGCACTTCTCAAGCTCCATCAGGGTGGATGGGAAGCGTCGGTGCACAGCCATTTTCAGATCTCTCCAGTGTTCAATCGGATTCAAGTCTGGGCTCTGGCTGGGCCTCTCAAGGACATTCACAGAGTTGTCCTGAAGCCACTCCTTTGATATCTTGGCTGTGTGCTTAGGGTCATTGTCCTACTGAAAGATGAACCGTCACCTCAGTCTGAGGTCAAGAGCGCTCTGGAGCAGGTTTTCATCCAGGATGTCTCTGTACATTGCTGCAATAATCTTTCCCCCTATCCTGACTAGTCTCCCAGTTCCTGTCACTGAAAAACATCACCACAGCATGATGCTGCCACCACCATGCTGCACTGTAGGGATGGTATTGGCCTGGTGAAGAGCGGTGCCTGGCTTTCTCCAAACATGACGCCTGGCATTCACGCCAAAGAGTTCAATCTTTGTCTCATCAGACCAGTGGATTTTGTTTCTCATGGTCTGAGAGTCCTTCAGGTGCATTTTGGCAAACTCCAGGCGGGCTGCCATGTGCTTTTCACTAAGGAGTGGCTACTGTCTGGCCACTCTACCATACAGGCCTGATTGGTGGATTGCTGCAGAGATGGTTGTCCTTCTGGAAGGTTCTCCTCTCTCCACAGAGGAATGCTGTAGCTCTGACAGAGTGACCATCGGGTTCTGGGTCACCTCCCTGACTAGGGCCCTTCTCCCCCGATCACTCAGTTTAGACAACCGGCCAGTTCTAGGGAGAGTCCTGGTGGTTCAGAACTACTTCCATTTACGGATGATGGAGGCCACTGTGCTCATTGGGACCTTCAAAGCTGCAGATATTTTTCTGTACCCTTCTCCAGATTTGTGACTCGATACAATCCTGTCTTGGAGGTCTACAGACAATTCCTTTGACTTCATGCTTGGTTTGTGCTCAGACATGCACTGTCAAGTGTGGGACCTTATATAGACAGGTGTGCGCCTTTCCAAATCATGTCCAATCAACTGAATTTACCACAGGTGGACTCCAGTTAAGCTGTAGGAACATCTCAAAGATGATCAGTGGAAACAGGATGCACCTGACCTCAATTTTGAGCTTCATGACAAAGGCTGTGAATACTTATGTACATGTGATTTCTTAGTTTTTATTTTTAATAAATTTGTAAAAATCTAAAATAATTTTTTTTTCACATTGTCATTATGGGGTATTGTGTGTAGAATTTTGAGGGGAAAAAATTAATTTATTCCATTTTGGAATAAGGCTGTAACTGAACAAAATGTGGAAAAAGTGAAGCGCTGTGAATACTTTCTGGATGCACTGTAACACACACAGGATGCAGATGACTTTAGTCCAATGTTTTCACCGGGACTGGATACATATACTTGGATGTTTTGCCGTATTTCTTAGGTCACAATACAATGTATAGGATTTTTCTACCTGTTTATTGATTTTTGACACTTTTTGAATATGTTTAAAACTTTTTTAAACATTTTTTGTTCATGATCTTTTATACTTATTGTTTTGTGTTGTTTTCTTTTTAAAGAGATGTGCAGGTTCCGTTTCCTGGAAACCGAACCCACCCGATCTTATCAAATCTGAGTCGATCAGAGTCCCTGCTCAGTTCTTCCCGTCAGATCCGGATGCGAAAGCGAGACAGAAGGTCATCTTCCCGGATCTTGCATGTTTTAGTCCGGATTGCTGTTTGATCCAATCAGCGGAGATAGCGAGCCCCAGCCACTTCCTGCATATAGTCATACCTCCAAACTGTCCCGATTCCAGCAGGACAGTCCCGCTATTCGGACACTGTCCCGTTGTCCCCACCTGCGGCCACAGTGTCCTGAAGGCAGGCAATTATAATGATTATAATTTCCTATCACCACAATTCACGTCAATAAGAAATTAAATATTGATGTTATGTATCATTGAACACACGAGCTGAAATGTGTCTTCATGTGGCTCAGCGTGCTGGAATGAAGATACAAATTAATTGCTCCATTGGGCGCCATCTAGTGGCGGCCGCAAGGAGAAATAATTTAATCCCCCCCATTGAGTTATGTGACCTACAACACCGGTAGCTATTATGCTAAACATAAGATATTAACTGTTATAAAAATAAAAAAATAAAGGTTATATGTGGGATGGTTTATAGGACAAGGAAGCTTTAGGTTTGGATATGGGGACACAAAGGTTACTTTGTGAACCATGGAAAATGTGGGAGATCAACCCCAATGCCCGATTCACCCCTTTTGTGATATCATACACCTTGGGGGTAATTCAGACTTGATCGCTGGGCTGCGTTTTTTCTGCCCTGCAACCAGATAGTCACCTCCAACAGGGAGAGGATTAAATCGCTGTGCAAGTGTGCGTTCGGATGTGTAGCAGAGCTGCACAAACAGATCATGTGCAGTCTCTGCGCAGCCCAGGACTTACTCAGCCGCTGCCATTGTTTCCTGCTGATCGGGGCCGGATTTGAGGTCAGGAACCCTCCCTGCAAACGCTTGGACACGCCTGCGTTTTTCCAGACACTCCCAGAAAACGGTCAGTTGACATGCACAAACGCCCTCTTCCGGTCAATCTCCTTGCGAACGGCTGTGCGAATGGATTCTTCGTTAAATCCATCGCTCAGCAATGATCCGCTTTGTACCCGTACGACGCGCATGCGCATTGCATACGCATGAGCAGTTTAGACCTGATCGCCCGCTGTACATAAACGCAGCCTTGCGATCAGGTCTGAATTAGCCCCAGGGTTTTGCCCAACTGCTAACAAATTTGCTGCTACGATCAGGTCTGAATTAGGCCCCTGTGTACCAGAGACGCTGTGCAGTCTCTTCAGCCACACGGGAATTGGTTTTACACATGTACTAACTAAGTCATAGGTGGTGCACAACGGAACCAGGGGGAACTGACGTGGCCGCTCGGAACCCTTCCTGCCCAGACTCAGTCACTCACAGATGTATAAATGTTGCATACCTCATTAATAAGTAGCAATATTGTTTTGTCGCTTCTATGTTTTTTAAATAAGAAGCACATTTTTCAGCAAAAAAAAAGACGCTTAGCGCGGCACCTGGCACCGCAGGGGCTATTTGGTGCGACTGAAGTAACAGTAAGACAGGACCCATCTAAGAGTGAAGGGATAATGCCAACACTGTCTGCATAATATCACTATTATCTAGTTCCTGATTGTGGGGCAGATGTACTAAAAAATGGCAGGAGCTGACTTTATCTCTCTCCACTTTATCTTCCTCCAAGGCGTAGTACATCTCCCCAGAGTTTTTTATTCTTCTCATGCTATAATGACTGCGTCATCTGCATGCTTCATTACAAAGGAAATATTCTACAATATATTTCAGATGATAGTACACAGGATCAATGGCGACAGATCTGCCGGATGTGCTTCAGGGGCGATGCCTCAGGACAAATATATTTGGACTTCTCCAGCTATGAAAGTGTCTGTCATCCTCTCTAAAAGCAAAAAAAAAAAAAAAAACACACAATAAAATCCCATTTCAGATGGAAACATCCCGCTGCTAATTCCTGTCAGGGAAGATTCCGCAACACGTTTCGCCAGCGAGGATCTAATAGAGAGGGGTGAGAGGTCAGCGTCGTATGGCAGAGATCATGCTAGAGCCCTGCGAAGATAAACTGAGGAGCTTAGAAATCCAGACAACAGGGCCGTTTCCCTCCTTGTTCCACCAGATCAGATGCTGTAGGCAACAAGGCACAACGGGAAGCCATGGAAATGCATAGACAAGCGGCTAGAGAAGCAAAATCATTTAGACATTATTGATTTTGCCTCTGATTCATCTTCATGTGATGTCATAGGAGATACCATGTGATATATATATATATATATATAGAGAGAGAGAGAGAGAGAGTGAGAGTATGGCTGGAACCTGAAAACGGGGAGTGCCATTTCTCAAAAAGGATGATTTTGTTTTTTTAACCACTTTCCACTGTGTTGATCATGTTTAGTGGCATAACCATTACTGTTTGCGCAAAAAAATAATAATAAATATATATATATATTATATATATTTTTAAATTTCATTTGTATTTATTTTTTCACGTAAGAGCAACCACAGTTACTTGAGCCATCTGCAGCTCGGTAACGGCACGCGTCGCACGTAGCTTGTTAAAGTGTTCCACAATGAAATGTCTACACTTCAAGTGAAGCAAAACGTAATAAAAATAACATAAAACTCAGCTGCCATGATGGAATAACAGGACAATCTGCGTAAGACCGTGTAGCCGTGTGCTGCATAACATTTCCATGACAACATTAACCTTATGCCCAGCACTACCTGTGCCCGCATTCCGTGCCCTGCTAGCGTCC
This sequence comes from Pseudophryne corroboree, assembly GCF_028390025.1. Lineage (NCBI taxonomy): Eukaryota > Metazoa > Chordata > Amphibia > Anura > Myobatrachidae > Pseudophryne > Pseudophryne corroboree. Next base: position 13,287,829 of record NC_086452.1, read on the forward strand.
AGTTCCTGCAGCCACCGAGGCCATCATACGGAGATAGTGAAGGGCATTTAGGATCCATTACTGAGCAGAATTCCTAACATTCCGGCCAGCTGCTATTTATTAACATTCCCCCATTTTTGGTGAGAACGCTTCCAATGTCTCGATGTTTATGTAGGAATCTATTATTAAATGTTTTCCTTAGTTGTCCCTGGCAGGTGTATTCCTGTGGGGCAGGACTCCCATATGGCGGCCCTGTAACTGGAGATTATCCAAACTTTCCCTAACCGCCGCCCAGTCAGGGTCTTCCGCGCAATACAATGTGGAAAAGGTGTTTTTTCCTCAGATATTTCTTGCATACTGGATCATGGTTTTAGGTAACCTGGTAACTACACAGAGCGGAGGAAGCCATTTTGTAGGTGGAACAAATGTATGCTCTGCCTATGGGTGTGTGACCGTGCGGACCAATAGGAAACTGCTAGCATGCAGCTAGTATTTACTCTGCACTCAAACAATATAACCCACCCAAATCTAACTCTCTCTGCACATGTTACATCTGCCCCACCTGCAGTGCACTATGGTTTTGCTTAATTCCTAACAAGTAAGGCCCATAGAGGGGAATTAAATTCTTTCAAGCCCCGGCAGCCACTAGATGGTGCTGGATGGAGCAATTCAATTGTTGCTCCTATCGGGCATGCTCAGCTGCTGGTGTCGGCATTTCAGCTCAATCGCCCCCGGGGGTGCCGAGCTGGAATGTGTGAAAAGAGTCCTATTTGGTCATCCAAATGGCACTGATCGCAATCGGCACAATAACGGGCATTAAATGAATATCACCCCTGCGAACTCCCGTCACTTGATGATAACAATTGAATTCCCGCGTAGAAGCAACAAAATGACATAACAGAGTTTTTTATTCGGATAGGTTCTGTTAGAAACTGAATATACAGCTACAAATGGAGCGAGAATTGTGTCTGACTACAGAGGGCTCTAAGGGAACATTTACTTAGATCTATTTCAGCAGGGAAAAAAATCTGAAAGAAAAAAATCAATCTTGTAGCATATAATATTGTAGAGAGGGGCCACTGGGTCATCGCTACAGTCAGTGTTTTGTAATATCTTGCGCTGAAGGCGACACTTATCTCCGTCACTTACCTTGTCTGCAAATTGTACAATTCTATGCACTAAGTGTCCCGCTGCCTGGGCGATTTTCATTCGGCTATCTTCCTTAATGGCTGTTACCTTTTACTGATCCAGACTCCATTTTCTAATATAGACTCGCGGATAGATCAATATGACAAGATAAAAGTCAGTCAGCGGAATAGGCCTAATATCAGTCTCTTCACATTCACAAAGCAGAATTCCAGGCAGAAAAGAGATGTAACTCATTGCACGGCTACGGTATATGTGGCTGACGTCTGCTTTCTGCAAAGGTTTCACTTAATTGATACGAGATTTACGCAGTAATATAAAATAGTATTGTCGTTTGTTTTACATTGGCTGTGAGCACAACATGAGTATAAACAACAATTAAATGGGCATGTCAGAAAATGCATTTTGTCATTAATAATCTCTTTCTCAGCTCTCCTACTTCTCTGTGTGGGGTTTGTATGTTCTCTCTGTACAGTTATAGTATTTCCACCCTCCAGTGTTCCCTTATCTCCACCCACTCTCTATCTATTGACAGCATTAACCTCTCCTTGCCCTACAAGTCCCGTTGCCTTGGCGTTACCCTCATCATCTGTTTTTGGGGGTGAATCTTCTGATGGCTGTGTGACCGTACGTGCAAATGCGTGGCATCTGAGTAATTACTGCTATGGCCAGTCTTCATAGCCACAGACCAACCCTTAGCTTCCATGTTCTCTGTATTTGTGTATAGTCCACTAATGTATACGCAATTGCGATTCAGCTTGCGATGACTTTCATTGCTGGGCGGCGGCATCACTTCCTAGCATTAGCAGCTCCGTTGCGCAGAAAATCGCAATTGCATTTGCGTACAAACATGAATTAGGGCCAGTGTCCGCTAGAACGGGGGCTAAAGTAATAACCCAACCCGATAAATGAAACGCAGGTATTTATTAGCAAGATTTCACAGAAAAGCCTAGGATTATGGGGGGGGATTCAGACCTGATGCGCTAAAAATAGCACATTTTCTCTGACATGCGGGGGGGGCACCCAGGACAGGGCTAGTCCGCCCCGCATGTCAGGCCCTGCCCCTCCCCGCAGTTGTGAAAGCACCGCACGGTGGCGATGCTTTCGCACCCGCCAAGTAGCTCCCTACCTGCGCAACCTGTGATGTCACACAGCCGCCACAGTCCACCCCCGTAACGCCGCTGGCCTGTCAATCAGGCAGAGGTGATCGCAGCAGTGAGATGCTTTCGCATCCAGAAAGGGCTTCTGGCTACGATCGCTGCCGCTGTAGCGATCGCTGCCGCTGTAGCGATACGGTCTGAATTAGGTCCTATTTCCACACTTCAATGGGAAACATTTCAAAGAGGATTGGGAAATGGCGTTTCTTTGTCTACGACAGCACACTACATGGATCATACATAAGACGCAAAATGGCTTCTCAAGCCTGCACGGGAAAACCGCGCATTCCGTTGTCTCCAACGTTCTTTCTGACATGCCGACCAAAACTTTTTGAATCTCTTTTATAACAGTTTCAGACTCAGACGCAACGAGGAGAAAATGTTCCTTAAGCCAAACGGCGCCCGTTTTCAGGAAAGTTCTATCTGACCGGCGTTAGGTGTCGGCTCTCTGTCCCGTATTGAATAAACAAGAAATAGCCATTTTGTAGTCATCAGCTAGGCATGAAAGGCCGGCCTAATCTATTCCAATAGTGCATGCACACTTATCACGGGTCAGTACCGCGACGGTCGTAACTGCAGACATGGGCCTCGCAGTCCGTTACCGATCACCCCTGAGCGCTATGGATCTGTCTGGAGCGTTACTGTTACATCCCTTTTTTTGTTGACTCAGAATCTATGTCAGCAAGACCAAACATTTTTGGCTTTCGGCCCAGCATCAAGCTGTCTGCGGATGATGTTTTCCACCATGACAGTAATGAGGAGCCGGTATTAGTGCGATTTGCATAATTGTGAGTTTCAAACTTGTCCGCTTTGTCAGTGGGAGACAACTGATTGTGATGATACGCACGACACATTATTCAGTGTGTTTTGTGCGATCAGCAGTTATTTATGTAAATCCCGTCATTACGAAGGGGTCATTTTCCAATTTTCTGCCATTAACTAACTACCCTTGACAACAAGGAGCGAGAAAACAATAGGAAACAGCAAGCAGACTCGTTTTGTCGGCCTGGGTTACAGATTATCTCTCCTTTCCTGACGTTCCGAGACAGTGACGGGTCTGATGATAGAGGTAAAAAACCCGGGACGTTCTCTCCTTTTAGACACAAGTTGCCAAACAAGTCTCAGATCTGAGCGGTAATGGCCGGGAGACCATCACAATGCATCCTGGAGAAATCAGCACAATGAGGTTTTTTTTTTCTTCTTCTCTCTCTTCAAGATATTTCTCATCTGACACATGAAAGCTACGTGGCCAGGACGAAGTGTGAGGCGCCAGATTGCAATGTTCTGAGGAGGCAGAGAAATTCCCCTTTTATTAGCGGAGCCATTAATATTCCTTTATCCCAGGAATGCAGCGTATACTATTGGGAAGGTCAGCGAGAGCTTTCTATAGCAATACAATACAATGTCCCCGCTCCCCATCGTGATGAGGTGACCTCAATGCTACTTTTTACGTGTACTGCAGGTACTTTGTTAAATTAGCTCAATCAGAACAGCTAATTATGTTTCAATGGGTGGGTGATCCGTGACCCTGAGCTTTACCCCACTGTGATGTGATCACAGGTGTCTCTCAACATCTCAGATTGCCAGAGGAGCACTTATAGGACTAGAAGGTCCCAAGTGACTGCATGCCCATATATTATAATTGGCCCACCCATGGCTCCTCACCCGTTGCTGTGCTGGGCTGCTGTGATACGCTGCGATAGGGTAACAGTATTACACCACAGCAGGAGACGCCTCATGATCAACAGCTAGCCAGCAAGTGGTGAGAGACTGAGAGTGCACGTGGCTTAAAGGTCCACCGACTGGAGACGAAAGGTATGGTTCTGCGACCAAGGCCCACTGATAGAGTGCTACCGAGTATGCCGGCAGGGACTTTTTTTTTATTACCAGTTATTTATATAGCGCACACATGCCGCAGCGCTTTACTGAGAATATTTGGCTATTCACATTGGTCCCTGCCCAAGTGGAGCTTACAATTTATATTCCCTATCACATGTACACACACATTCACGCTAGGGTTAATTTTGTTGGTATCCAATTAACCTACCAGTATATTTTTGGATTGTGGGAGGAAACCGGAGAACCCAGAGGAAACCCACGCAAGTACGGGGAGAATATACAAACTCCACACAGTTAAGGCCATGGTGGGAATCGAACACATGACCTCAGTGCTGTGAGGTAGTAATGCCAATTATTACACCATCCTTACTGTCCCAGTATGACTCCAATGTTTAAGCTACAATACTGCCTCAGCGGAATCCTACAGTGTTGTGCGGTAACAGTAGGGGTCATTCCGAGTTGTTCGCTCGCTAGCTGCTTTTAGCAGCATTGCACACGCTAGGCCGCCGCCCTCTTGGAGTGTATCTTAGCTTAGCAGAATAGCGAACGAAAGATTAGCAGAACTGCTACTAAATAATTCCTTGCAGTTTCTAAATAGCTGCAGACCTACTCATAGATTGCGATCAGTTCGGTCCGTTTAGTTCCTGGTTTGACGTCACAAACACGCCCTGTGTTCGGCCAGCCACTCCCCCATTTCCCCAGCCACTCCCGCGTTTTTCCCTGACACGCCTGCGTTTTTTTGCAAACGCCGGGAAAACGCTGAGTTGCCGCCCAGAAACGCCCCTTTCCAGTCAATCATTCACCGATCAGCAGTGCGACTGAAAAGCGCTGCAGAATCCACAGCAAATCTGCTAAGCTTTTAGTTAAATAACTAAGCGCATGCGCCCTGCGTGCCTTGCACATGCGCAATTTGCAACAAATCGCAGCATAGCGAAAATCGGCAATGAGCGAACAACTAGGAATGACCCCCAGTGTGTAGGAACTCTATAATTCATGGCTGATTCATTGTATAAGTTATATTTATTATTCCATGTCATTCTGTCAGGCTACCTGGAAAACATGCACTGCTTGTGGTCCCTGATATAACATACAGCTTAATTAATATTTTCTTTACGTTTAATTTCCCCTTCGACGATTCGCCTAGAAGCAGATGATGCAGAGACGGATGGAACTTGCATTGTTTGCAAGGAAAAAGAGACACGCGCATCTTGCGGTTTGATCACCGCCATTCCATTCGCTCAGCTTTGCACTAGTCATTGTCGTTATTGCGCATCTTACCAGCCTATACTTGGTGCAATGATATACCGCAAACAAACGCTACCTACAGTTACACCCCTTCATTTATAATGGGAGATGCGCTTGGAATGCGTATGACACTGCAACGCTCATTTTCGGTGCACGCTCTGTGCGAGGACACACAAAATGCGCGGTGCCACCTGGCGTACGTTAAAAACAGACATTCAATTTCTCCGGAGCCCCGAATTGCCTTGATACATACGGAGCTCCCCTCTCTGGGCAGGACCGGCGGGAAGAGGATGATGCAGAAGCGGAATACTGGTCTGTTAAGATGCGGTTTCCACTTATAGAATTAGTCATGAAGGAGATTATACGCATTATGTATGAAGCGCTGACAGAGGCCGCGTGATCAATATTACTGGAGCAAGGGGCGAAACTGCACAAACACTAATAGAAATCTCCACCGTTGTTAAACGTGTTAGCTTGTGAGCATACGCTGTATTTATACTGTGACATTCAATAAGAGGAGCGCGGCGGAAGGGAAATTGTGAACACGATGTACAAGGATGGAATCTATTATCTGGGATGCTGGGAGTTTACTTTTGTTTGTTTTTTTGTCTTTATTTTACATTATATAATTTATAGCACCACGCCTAAATCTGTTGAATTATATTTATAACGATCCATGTTTTTCTCCTCCCTGCCCCTTGTAGTACCTTCATTATCAAACGCTTTGTTAGTGCTCCTCACCGTGATTGCAACAACCCGTTTCCTAATAATAACCCGTTTTTGTTTTAAAAAAAAAACTAACAAGTTTTATAATTTTTGGCGAGTTTTCAGTCCTTCTCCCACAAACCAGTGACCGGTGCAGAATGTTGTAGGACCAGTCCTTAGCAATCATGGGGATACATTTCGCCAGGCATTGATTCTCAGCAATATTGAAACGGCAACAATAAATGCAAAGCACGTCTGGTTTCCCATTTACTATCGTTGCTGTTTTAAATTTCATGATCAAAACCACCAAAAGTCTCCGCTTAGTGAATCTAGCCCATAGTGTATTATAGAGATGAGCGGGTTCGGTTCTCAGAGGTTTTCCAGCCTGACTTGGAAACCAGAACGTGGCAAAACGTCATCATCCCGCTGTCGGATTCTCGCGGGATTTGGATTCCATATAAGGAGCCGCTCGTCGCGGCCATGTTCACTCCAGTCTCAGAGAGTGTATAGAGAGGACGTGTCCTCAGTGTTCAGTGTCTGTGTGGGGACGGGAAAGTGGGGTGGCGAGACTTGTGCTGTGTTGTTCTGCTCAGTCCAGTCCAGTGTAGTCAGTGTATTGTGCTGCATCAGTCCAGTCCAGTGTAGTCAGTGTATTGTGCTGCATCAGTCCAGTCCAGTGTAGTCAGTGTATTGTGCTGCATCAGTCCAGTCCAGTGTAGTCAGTGTATTGTGCTGCATCAGTCCAGTCCAGTGTAGTCAGTGTATTGTGCTGCATCAGTCCAGCCAGTCACAGTGTTTGTGTCCTCTGCTGCTATATGTCACCAGTGCTGCTGTATAAGTCCCTTGCAGTTTTGCTGTGTTGTCCTGCATTAGACCAGGGGTAGTGTCTTGTGCAGCATCAGTCCAGTGACCAGTTACAGTGGTGATGTCCTCTGCTGCCATATATCCAGTGTTACTGCCGTATAATTCCCGGGATACTGACGTATAATTCCTGTGATACTGGCGTATAATTCCCGTGATACTGGCGTATAATTCCTGTGAAACTGGCGTATAATTCCCGTGATACTGGCATATAATTCCAGTGAAATTGCCGTATAATTCCTGTGATACCGGTATATAATTCCCGTGATGCTATCATATAATTCCTGTGACATTGCCGTATAATTCCCGTGATACTGGCGTATAATACCTGTGACATTGCCGTGTAATTCCCGTGATACTGGCGTATAATTCCAATGATATTGCCGTATAATTCCCGTGATACTGCCGTATAATTCCAGTGATATTGCCATATAATTCCTGTGATCATGGCATATAATTCCTGTGATACTGGCGTATAATTCCAGTGATATTGCCGTATAATTCCAGTGATCCTGCTGTATAATTCCAGTGGTACTGGCGTATATATATATATATATATATATATATGTATATATACCCTGTTGCAAAGCGGATTACTGAGGCCATAACAGCTATGTTGGTGTTAGATGTGCGTCCGGTATCCGCCATTAATGCAGTGGGACTGCAGTGCCACTCCTAGATGAGCCAGGTGTTTGTGCCGCACACTTGTGTCGCTTAGCTTAGTCATACAGCCACCTCATTGTACCTCTTTTATATCTTTGCATGATGTGCTGTTTGGGGCCTTTTTTTTAATGTCTGCCATCCTGTCTGCCACTGCAGTGCCACTCCTAGATGGGCCAGGTGTTTGTGTCGCTTGGCTTAGCCATACAGCTACCTCATTGCACCTCTTTTTCTTATTTGCGTCATGTGCTGTTTGGGGCATGATTTTTTAAAGTGCCATCCTGTGTGACACTGCCGTATAAGTTCACGGGTACTGTTGTATTAGTCCTGGGGTACTGCCATATAAGTCCACCAATTGCAGAATTTTTTAAAAATGACAGGGGCGTGCTGGAGATGCTGTCAGTGGACCAAACAATTGTGGCCCACTCTCGACATTTAGCCACTGCGTGACACTACTAGATGGCCAGGTGGTTGTGTCGCTTAGCTTAGTCATACAGCAACCTCAGTGCACTTCTTTTTTTTTCTTTGCATCATGTGCTGTTTGGGGCCTAGTTTTTTAAATCTGCCATCCTGTCTGACACTGCAGTGCCACTCCTAGATGGGCCAGGTGTTTGTGCCGCACACTTGTGTCACTTAGCTTAGTCATACAGCCACCTCGGTGCAACCTTTTGGCCTAAAAACAATATTGTGAAGTGTTCAGAATAGACTGGAAATGAGTGGAAATGAATGTTATTGAGGTTAATAATACCATAGGATCAAAATTACCCCCAAATTCTGTGATTTTAGCTGTTTTTATGGTTTTTCCCCCCAAAAATCATCCAGATCCAAACCCAAAACCAAAACACGAGTGGGGAATTAGAACTAAAACCAAAAACAAAACACGAAAAGTGCCAGCCGCACATCTCTAGTGTATTATGGCTGGACAAGTCTCACTTATCCTTAGCAGAAAAACTGAAGCAAAGTTCTCTGTCTTGAATGTAAACACAGTTGTGCGCAGAGCCCTCTGTTTTGGTTTTGGTTCTATTTCTTGTTTTGGCAAAATCACTCTCAAGTGTTTTTGTTCGGATTCGGTATTTGTTTCGGATTTGGATTCCTTTAAAATCAATAAAAATCAATAAACGGTAATAAAAAGATTGCTAAAAATCCAGAACCCGAGTTCCGTTTTTAAACCAGCGTTCCGAACTGACAACAGACACAAGCTGGGACTCGATCCGTCTTGGAACCGATAAATTCAGGAAAACTGAACAGCGTAATTAGATTAGGTTATAATCTAGGAGGTATCCGGTCACTTTGTCGACACTAGAATGTTAAAAGGCACCATGTCGATTTCCTTGGAATGTCAACATGTTCACAATGCCATCATCTGACGTTGCCATGTGAAAAGTCAACATTCTGAGAATGGCGGCAGTTAGGTTAAGGATGTCACGGGGATGTTTATGGTTAGGCTACGAGGGGGTATGTGTTACACGCTAGGGGAAGGGTTACGGGTATGGATTAGGGCTAGGGGGAAAATACTGGCCCGTCACATGTCTGCGCTACAACTGCTCATCACATAACCGTTGGGATCCAGAAGACAATGTTGAAGACGCTGCTACTGCCGGGAACAACTAAGTGACTGCTGGGCTACCAGGGACCATATGTCGATATGCTATCATGTCGATATGTCATCTGCGTAGACATGATAAATGTTCATATGGTCACTGTCAATATACCGAGCATGCCAACATTTTGTATACAGTATGTGTATACAGAGACATGACTGCTAGCGCACAATCCCCTAAACAGACAAACGGTTCGCGTAGAAACGATGATTGGATGGTGTGTATGTATAATATTGGATGCACTCAATTGTCAGGAAAATCATCAGTTATATCGTACAAGTGTGTTCCTCCCATTAGCCTCACCTTCTGGTAATCATGCTCTGTCATGCACTCACAATGCGTTGTCACCCAAGGCAACAGCATAATGTCATATTTTACAGAGTAATATGCTATTTAAAAAAAAAAAGAATAAACATGCGGATATTGGGGGTTATGCAGAGTTGTTAACAAACCAAAAAAGCACACTAATGGGTAACACCATGCTGCACTGCAGGTGGGGCAAATGTAACATGTGCAGAGAGACCTGGGTAACACCATGCTGCACCGCCAGTGGGGCAGATGTAACATGTGCAGAGAGAGTAGATTTTGGTGGGGTGTGTTCAAACTGAAATCTAAATTGCAGTGTAAAAATAAAGCAGCCAGTATTTACCCTGCACAGAAACAATATAACCCACCCAAATCTAACTCTCTCTGCATGTTACATCTGCCCCACCTGCACTGCACATGGGCCCTCATTCCGAGTTGTTCGCTCGGTATTTTTCATCGCATCGCAGTGAAAATCCGCTTAGTACGCATGCGCAATGTTCGCACTGCGACTGCGCCAAGTAACTTTACTATGAAGAAAGTATTTTTACTCACGGCTTTTTCTTCGCTCCGGCGAACGTAATGTGATTGACAGGAAATGGGTGTTACTGGGCGGAAACACGGCGTTTCAGGGGCGTGTGGCTGAAAACGCTACCGTTTCCGGAAAAAACGCAGGAGTGGCCGGAGAAACGGTGGGAGTGCCTGGGCGAACGCTGGGTGTGTTTGTGACGTCAACCAGGAACGAAAAGCACTGAACTGATCGCACAGGCAGAGTAAGTCTGAAGCTACTCTGAAACTGCTAACTCGTTTGTAATCGCAATATTGCGCGTACGTCGGTCGCAATTTTAAGAAGCTAAGATTCACTCCCAGTAGGCGGCGGCTTAGCGTGTGTAACTCTGCTACATTCGCCTTGCGAGCGAACAACTCGGAATGAGGGCCATGGTTTTGCCCAATTGCTAACTTTTTTGGTTTGCTAACAACTCTATGGGGTATATGCAATTGCGGTCGAATTTAGAGATGAGCGCCTGAAATTTTTCGGGTTTTGTGTTTTGGTTTTGGGTTCGGTTCCGCGGCCGTGTTTTGGGTTCGAACGCGTTTTGGCAAAACCTCACCGAATTATTTTTGTCGGATTCGGGTGTGTTTTGGATTCGGGTGTTTTTTTCCAAAAACACTAAAAAACAGCTTAAATCATAGAATTTGGGGGTCATTTTGATCCCAAAGTATTATTAACCTCAAAAACCATAATTTACACTCATTTTCAGTCTATTCTGAATACCTCACACCTCACAATATTATTTTTAGTCCTAAAATTTGCACCGAGGTCGCTGTGTGAGTAAGATAAGCGACCCTAGTGGCCGACACAAACACCGGGCCCATCTAGGAGTGGCACTGCAGTGTCACGCAGGATGTCCCTTCCAAAAAACCCTCCCCAAACAGCACATGACGCAAAGAAAAAAAGAGGCGCAATGAGGTAGCTGTGTGAGTAAGATTAGCGACCCTAGTGGCCGACACAAACACCGGGCCCATCTAGGAGTGGCACTGCAGTGTCACGCAGGATGGCCCTTCCAAAAAACCCTCCCCAAACAGCACATGACGCAAAGAAAAAAAGAGGCGCAATGAGGTAGCTGTGTGAGTAAGATTAGCGACCCTAGTGGCCGACACAAACACCGGGCACATCTAGGAGTGGCACTGCAGTGTCACGCAGGATGTCCCTTCCAAAAAACCCTCCCCAAACAGCACATGACGCAAAGAAAAAAAGAGGCGCAATGAGGTAGCTGTGTGAGTAAGATTAGCGACCCTAGTGGCCGACACAAACACCGGGCCTATCTAGGAGTGGCACTGCAGTGTCACGCAGGATGTCCCTTCCAAAAAACCCTCCCCAATCAGCACATGATGCAAAGAAAAAGAAAAGAAAAAAGAGGTGCAAGATGGAATTATCCTTGGGCCCTCCCACCCACCCTTATGTTGTATAAACAAAACAGGACATGCACACTTTAACCAACCCATCATTTCAGTGACAGGGTCTGCCACACGACTGTGACTGATATGACGGGTTGGTTTGGACCCCCCCCAAAAAAGAAGCAATTAATCTCTCCTTGCACAAACTGGCTCTACAGAGGCAAGATGTCCACCTCATCTTCACCCTCCGATATATCACCGTGTACATCCCCCTCCTCACAGATTATCAATTCGTCCCCACTGGAATCCACCATCTCAGCTCCCTGTGTACTTTGTGGAGGCAATTGCTGCTGGTCAATGTCTCCGCGGAGGAATTGATTATAATTCATTTTAATGAACATCATCTTCTCCACATTTTCTGGATGTAACCTCGTACGCCGATTGCTGACAAGGTGAGCGGCGGCACTAAACACTCTTTCGGAGTACACACTTGTGGGAGGGCAACTTAGGTAGAATAAAGCCAGTTTGTGCAAGGGCCTCCAAATTGCCTCTTTTTCCTGCCAGTATAAGTACGGACTGTGTGACGTGCCTACTTGGATGCGGTCACTCATATAATCCTCCACCATTCTATCAATGTTGAGAGAATCATATGCAGTGACAGTAGACGACATGTCCGTAATCGTTGTCAGGTCCTTCAGTCCGGACCAGATGTCAGCATCAGCAGTCGCTCCAGACTGCCCTGCATCACCGCCAGCGGGTGGGCTCGGAATTCTGAGCCTTTTCCTCGCACCCCCAGTTGCGGGAGAATGTGAAGGAGGAGATGTTGACAGGTCGCGTTCCGCTTGACTTGACAATTTTGTCACCAGCAGGTCTTTCAACCCCAGCAGACCTGTGTCTGCCGGAAAGAGAGATCCAAGGTAGGCTTTAAATCTAGGATCGAGCACGGTGGCCAAAATGTAGTGCTCTGATTTCAACAGATTGACCACCCGTGAATCCTTGTTAAGCGAATTAAGGGCTACATCCACAAGTCCCACATGCCTAGCGGAATCGCTCCGTGTTAGCTCCTTCTTCAATGCCTCCAGCTTCTTCTGCAAAAGCCTGATGAGGGGAATGACCTGACTCAGGCTGGCAGTGTCTGAACTGACTTCACGTGTGGCAAGTTCAAAGGGCATCAGAACCTTGCACAACGTTGAAATCATTCTCCACTGCACTTGAGACAGGTGCATTCCATCTCCTATATCGTGCTCAATTGTATAGGCTTGAATGGCCTTTTGCTGCTCCTCCAACCTCTGAAGCATATAGAGGGTTGAATTCCACCTCGTTACCACTTCTTGCTTCAGATGATGGCAGGGCAGGTTCAGTAGTTTTTGGTGGTGCTCCAGTCTTCTGTACGTGGTGCCTGTACGCCGAAAGTGTCCCGCAATTTTTCTGGCCACCGACAGCATCTCTTGCACGCCCCTGTCGTTTTTTAAAAAATTCTGCACCACCAAATTCAAGGTATGTGCAAAACATGGGACGTGCTGGAATTTGCCCATATTTAATGCACACACAATATTGCTGGCGTTGTCCGATGCCACAAATCCACAGGAGAGTCCAATTGGGGTAAGCCATTCCGCGATGATCTTCCTCAGTTGCCGTAAGAGGTTTTCAGCTGTGTGCGTATTCTGGAAAGCGGTGATACAAAGCGTAGCCTGCCTAGGAAAGAGTTGGCGTTTGCGAGATGCTGCTACTGGTGCCGCCGCTGCTGTTCTTGCGGCGGGAGTCCATACATCTACCCAGTGGGCTGTCACAGTCATATAGTCCTGACCCTGCCCTGCTCCACTTGTCCACATGTCCGTGGTTAAGTGGACATTGGGTACAACTGCATTTTTTAGGACACTGGTGAGTCTTTTTCTGACGTCCGTGTACATTCTCGGTATCGCCTGCCTAGAGAAGTGGAACCTAGATGGTATTTGGTAACGGGGGCACACTGCCTCAATAAATTGTCTAGTTCCCTGTGAACTAACGGCGGATACCGGACGCACGTCTAACACCAACATAGTTGTCAAGGACTCAGTTATCCGCTTTGCAGTAGGATGACTGCTGTGATATTTCATCTTCCTCGCAAAGGACTGTTGAACAGTCAATTGCTTACTGGAAGTAGTACAAGTGGGCTTACGACTTCCCCTCTGGGATGACCATCGACTCCCAGCGGCAACAACAGCAGCGCCAGCAGCAGTAGGCGTTACACGCAAGGATGCATCGGAGGAATCCCAGGCAGGAGAGGACTCGTCAGACTTGCCAGTGACATGGCCTGCAGGACTATTGGCATTCCTGGGGAAGGAGGAAATTGACACTGAGGGAGTTGGTGGGGTGGTTTGCGTGAGCTTGGTTACAAGAGGAAGGGATTTACTGGTCAGTGGACTGCTTCCGCTGTCACCCAAAGTTTTTGAACTTGTGACTGACTTATTATGAATGCGCTGCAGGTGACGTATAAGGGAGGATGTTCCGAGGTGGTTAACGTCCTTACCCCTACTTATTACAGCTTGACAAAGGGAACACACGGCTTGACACCTGTTGTCCGCATTTCTGGTGAAATACCTCCACACCGAAGAGCTGATTTTTTTGGTATTTTCACCTGGCATGTCAACGGCCATATTCCTCCCACGGACAACAGGTGTCTCCCCGGGTGCCTGACTTAAACAAACCACCTCACCATCAGAATCCTCCTGGTCAATTTCCTCCCCAGCGCCAGCAACACCCATATCCTCCTCATCCTGGTGTACTTCAACACTGACATCTTCAATCTGACTATCAGGAACTGGACTGCGGGTGCTCCTTCCAGCACTTGCAGGGGGCATGCAAATAGTGGAAGGCGCATGCTCTTCACGTCCAGTGTTGGGAAGGTCAGGCATCGCAAACGACACAATTGGACTCTCCTTGTGGATTTGGGATTTCAAAGAACGCACAGTTCTTTGCGGTGCTTTTGCCAGCTTGAGTCTTTTCAGTTTTCTAGCGAGAGGCTGAGTGCTTCCATCCTCATGTGAAGCTGAACCACTAGCCATGAACATAGGCCAGGGCCTCAGCCGTTCCTTGCCACTCCGTGTGGTAAATGGCATATTGGCAAGTTTACGCTTCTCCTCCGACAATTTTATTTTAGGTTTTGGAGTCCTTTTTTTTCTGATATTTGGTGTTTTGGATTTGACATGCTCTGTACTATGACATTGGGCATCGGCCTTGGCAGACGACGTTGCTGGCATTTCATCGTCTCGGCCATGACTAGTGGCAGCAGCTTCAGCACGAGGTGGAAGTGGATCTTGATCTTTCCCTAATTTTGGAACCTCAACTTTTTTGTTCTCCATATTTTATAGGCAGAACTAAAAGGCACCTCAGGTAAACAATGGAGATGGATGGATTGGATACTAGTATACAATTATGGACGGACTGCCACGGTTAGGTGGTATAAAAAAACCACGGTTAGGTGGTATATAATACAATTATGGATGGACGGACTGCCTGCCGAGTGCCGACACAGAGGTAGCCACAGCCGTGAACTACCGCACTGTACACTGGTTGATAAAGAGATAGTAGTATACTCGTAACAACTAGTATGACGACGGTATAAAGAATGAAAAAAAAACCACGGTTAGGTGGTATATATTATAATACAATTATGGTTGGACGGACTGCCTGCCGAGTGCCGACACAGAGGTAGCCACAGCCGTGAACTACCGCACTGTACACTGGTTGATAAAGAGATAGTAGTATACTCGTAACAACTAGTATGACGACGGTATAAAGAATGAAAAAAAAACCACGGTTAGGTGGTATATATTATAATACAATTATGGTTGGACGGACTGCCTGCCGAGTGCCGACACAGAGGTAGCCACAGCCGTGAACTACCGCACTGTACACTGGTTGATAAAGAGATAGTAGTATACTCGTAACAACTAGTATGACGACGGTATAAAGAATGAAAAAAAAACCACGGTTAGGTGGTATATATTATAATACAATTATGGTTGGACGGACTGCCTGCCGAGTGCCGACACAGAGGTAGCCACAGCCGTGAACTACCGCACTGTACACTGGTTGATAAAGAGATAGTAGTATACTCGTAACAACTAGTATGACGACGGTATAAAGAATGAAAAAAAAACCACGGTTAGGTGGTATATATTATAATACAATTATGGATGGACGGACTGCCTGCCGAGTGCCGACACAGAGGTAGCCACAGCCGTGAACTACCGCACTGTACACTGGTTGATAAAGAGATAGTAGTATACTCGTAACAACTAGTATGACGACGGTATAAAGAATGAAAAAAAAACCACGGTTAGGTGGTATATATTATTATACAATTATGGTTGGACGGACTGCCTGCCGAGTGCCGACACAGAGGTAGCCACAGCCGTGAACTACCGCACTGTACACTGGTTGATAAAGAGATAGTAGTATACTCGTAACAACTAGTATGACGACGGTATAAAGAATGAAAAAAAAACCACGGTTAGGTGGTATATATTATAATACAATTATGGTTGGACGGACTGCCTGCCGAGTGCCGACACAGAGGTAGCCACAGCCGTGAACTACCGCACTGTACACTGGTTGATAAAGAGATAGTAGTATACTCGTAACAACTAGTATGACGACGGTATAAAGAATGAAAAAAAAACCACGGTTAGGTGGTATATATTATAATACAATTATGGTTGGACGGACTGCCTGCCGAGTGCCGACACAGAGGTAGCCACAGCCGTGAACTACCGCACTGTACACTGGTTGATAAAGAGATAGTAGTATACTCGTAACAACTAGTATGACGACGGTATAAAGAATGAAAAAAAAACCACGGTTAGGTGGTATATATTATAATACAATTATGGATGGACGGACTGCCTGCCGAGTGCCGACACAGAGGTAGCCACAGCCGTGAACTACCGCACTGTACACTGGTTGATAAAGAGATAGTAGTATACTCGTAACAACTAGTATGACGACGGTATAAAGAATGAAAAAAAAACCACGGTTAGGTGGTATATATTATAATACAATTATGGTTGGACGGACTGCCTGCCGAGTGCCGACACAGAGGTAGCCACAGCCGTGAACTACCGCACTGTACACTGGTTGATAAAGAGATAGTAGTATACTCGTAACAACTAGTATGACGACGGTATAAAGAATGAAAAAAAAACCACGGTTAGGTGGTATATATTATAATACAATTATGGATGGACGGACTGCCTGCCGAGTGCCGACACAGAGGTAGCCACAGCCGTGAACTACCGCACTGTACACTGGTTGATAAAGAGATAGTAGTATACTCGTAACAACTAGTATGACGACGGTATAAAGAATGAAAAAAAAACCACGGTTAGGTGGTATATAATACAATTATGGTTGGACGGACTGCCTGCCGAGTGCCGACACAGAGGTAGCCACAGCCGTGAACTACCGCACTGTACACTGGTTGATAAAGAGATAGTAGTATACTCGTAACAACTAGTATGACGACGGTATAAAGAATGAAAAAAAAACCACGGTTAGGTGGTATATATTATAATACAATTATGGATGGACGGACTGCCTGCCGAGTGCCGACACAGAGGTAGCCACAGCCGTGAACTACCGCACTGTACTGTGTCTGCTGCTAATATAGACTGGTTGATAAAGAGATAGTATACAATACTACTAATATACTGGTGGTCAGGCACTGGTCACCACTAGTCACACTGGCAGTGGCACTCCTGCAGCAAAAGTGTGCACTGTTTAATTTTAATATAATATTATTTATCATGTACTCCTGGCTCCTGCTATAACAACCTGCAGTGCTCCCCAGTCTCCCCCACAATTATAAGCTTTATATACAATACATTGATGTGCAGCACACTGGGCTGAGCAGTGCACACAGACTGAGTCACTGTGTGACTGTGTATCGTTTTTTTCAGGCAGAGAACGGATATATTAAATAAAACAAACAACTGCACTGTCTCTGGTGGTCACTGGTCACTGTGGTCGTCAGTCACTAAACTCTGTCTGCACTCTCTTCTAATCTACAGTATCACAGCAATCTCTCTCTCTCTCTCTCTCTTCTAAATCTAATCTAAATGGAGAGGACGCCAGCCACGTCCTCTCCCTATCAATCTCAATGCACGTGTGAAAATGGCGGCGACGCGCGGCTCCTTATATAGAATCCGAGTCTCGCGAGAATCCGACAGCGTCATGATGACGTTCGGGCGCGCTCGGGTTAACCGAGCAAGGCGGGAAGATCCGAGTCGCTCGGACCCGTGAAAAAAAAAGTGAAGTTCGTGCGGGTTCGGATTCAAAGAAACCGAACCCGCTCATCTCTAGCGAATTGCCGCAAATGTCGAAAAACGGGGCATTTTCGACACAAAAAAACCTGTCGAATTGGATTCGACAATGCAATACAGTACTTTTCGTCAAAATACCTGCCGTTTCAGATTCGACTTTTTGAAATTCGACAGTTGTCAAATTCGACATGTCTGCACTGGTATAATGCTGCTTTTCCACAAAATTATATTCAATTGAAGAATGTCGATTCGACAACAGTGCTTTTCTACAGTAATTTCGTCAATTTCATTCCGCCTCACTTTGCTGGCGGAATCTAATAAAAAAAAAATTAAAACATGTTTTTTTGTGTGTTTTTTTTATTGCTAATAGCATATCTATTTATATTAGAAGGGATTATGTACTTGGGGGGTCATTCCGAGTTGTTCGCTCGCAAGCTGCTTTTAGCAGCTTTGCACACGCTAAGCCGCTGCCTACTGGGAGTGAATCTTAGCTTATCAAAATTGCGAACGAAAGATTCGCAATATTGCGATAAGACATCTCTGTGCAGTTTCTGAGTAACTCGAGACTTACTCGGCATCTGCAATCAGTTCAGTGCTTGTCGTTCCTGGTTTGACGTCACAAACACACCCAGCGTTCGCCCAGACACTCCTCCGTTTCTCCAGCCACTCCCGCGTTTTTCCCAGAAACGGTAGCGTTTTTTCACACACTCCCATACAACGGCCAGTTTCCGCCCAGAAACACCCACTTCTTGTCAATCACATTACAATCACCAGAACGAGGAAAAATCCGTGAGTAAAATTCCTAACTGCATAGCAAATTTACTTGACGCAGTCGCAGTGCGGACATTGCGCATGTGCACTAAGCGGAAAATCGCTGCGATGCGAAGAAATTTACAGAGCGAACAACTCGTAATGACACCCATGGTTTGTCTATTAGGAGACACAAGTATTATTTATATATTTTTTTAAAGAATTTTTTTTTTTACTGACTAAAATAATATAGAGAGATCAGAGCATGTTTTTTAGTGGGAAGGGGTGGGAATGGGTTAAAAATCCCGAAAAAAAATGCGTGGGGTCCCCCCTCCTAAGCATAACCAGCCTCGGGCTCTTCGAGCCGGTCCTGGTTGTAAAAATACGGGGGGAAAATTGACAGGGGATCTCCGTAATTTTACAACCAGCACCGGGCTCTGCGCCTGGTGCTGGTGCAAAAAGTACAGGGGACAAAAAGCGTAGGGGTCCCCCGTATTTTTAACACCAGCACCGGGCTCCACTAGCTGGGGAGATAATGCCACAGCCGGGCGACACTTTTTTATACTGGTCCCTGCGGCCGTGGAATTAAAACCCCAACTAGTCACCCCTGGCCGGGGTACCCTGGAGGAGTGGGGACCCCTAAAATCAAGGGGTCCCCCCCTCCAGCCACCCAAGGGCCAGGGGTGAAGCCCGAGGCTGTCCCCCCCATCCATGGGCTGCGGATGGGGGGCTGATCGCCTTGTGTAAAATAAAAGAATATTGTTTTTTTTTGCAGAAGAACTACAAGTCCCAGCAAGCCTCCCCCGCAAGCTGGTACTTGGAGAACCTCAAGTACCAGTATGCGGGGGGGAAACGGGCCCGCTGGTACCTGTAGTTCTGCTGCAAAAAAATACCCAAATAAATACAGTACAAAGACACCGTGATAGTAAAACTTTATTACATACATGCCGACACACACATACTTACCTATGTTGACACGAGGTTCGGTCCGCTTCTCCAAGTAGAAACCACGGGGGACCTGAAAAAAAAATGATACTCACCTAAATCCAGTGTATATCTGTCCTCTTCAGAATTTGTAATCCACGTACTTGGCAAAAAAACAAACCGCATACCCGGACCATGGACTGAAAGGGGTCCCCGAATGCTAAGACCCCCTGTGACTCCTGTCACAGAGGGTCCCTTCAGCCAATCAGGGAGCGCCACGTCGTGGCACTCTCCAGATTGGCAATGCGCGTCTTAGCTGTCAGACAGCGCATCGCACAGCCGCTGCATTATTTTCAATGGTGGGAACTTTGCGGTCAGCGGTGGTAACCTCACCGCTGACCGCAAAGTTCCCACCATTGAAGATAATGACAGCATGACGTGGCGCTCCCTGATTGGCTGAAGGGACCCTCTGTGACAGGAGTCACGGGGGGTCTCAGCATTCGGGGAAAGGGGTCCCATGTGTAAACATGGGACCCCTTTCAGTCCGTGGTCCGGGTATGCGGTTTGTTTTTTTGCCAAGTACGTGGATTACAATTCTGAAGAGGACAGATATACACTGGATTTAGGTGAGTATAATTTTTTTTTCAGGTACGCTGTGGATTCTACTTGGAGAAGCGGGTCGAACCTCGTGTCAACATAGGTAAGTATGTGTGTGTCGGCATGTATGTAATAAAGTTTTACTATCACGGTGTCTTTGTACTGTTTTTATTTGGGTATTTTTTTTGCAGCAGAACTACAGGTACCAGCGGGCCCGTTGCCCCCCCGCATGCTGGTACTTGTGGTTCTCCAAGTACAAGCTTACGGGGGAGGCTTGCAGGGACTTGTAGTTCTGCTACAAAAAACAATACTCTTTTTTTTGACACAAGGCTATCAGCCCCCCATCCGCAGCCCTTGGATGGGGGGGACAGCCTCGGGCTTCACCCCTGGCCCTTGGGTGGCTGGGGGGGGACCCCTTGATTTAAGGGGTCCCCACTCCTCCAGGGTACCCAGGCCAGGGATGACTAGTTGGGTATTAATGCCACGGCCGCAGGGACCAGTATAAAAGTGTCCCCCGGCTGTGGCATTATTTCCCCAGCTAGTGGAGCCTGGTGCTGGTGTTAAAAATACAGGGGACCCCTACGCTTTTTGTCCCCCGTATTTTTTGCACCAGCACCAGGCGCAGAGCCTGGTGCTGGTTGTAAAAATACGGGGGATCCCCTGTCATTTCCCCCCCCGTATTTTTACAACCAGGACCGGCTCGAAGAGCCCGAGGCTGGTTATGCTTAGGAGGGGGGACACCACGCAATTTTTTTTCGGGTTTTTTCTACATTTTTGTGCCGTCCAAAAAGTCAAATCCAGGACGCACATATCCGTCAATTGGTCCGTTTTTCAACAGCGGGACTGTCGAATCCGTTTTTTATTGAATATGTCGAATTCGTGTCCCGGCGAGAGGGTATGTGACTGTCGAATTGTGTCGAATATAAAAACGGTCGAATTCCGCAATTGCATATACCCCTATATATTTATAATATCTATTGAGAACCCAGCACTCACCATGGTATGCTCACTCACCTTAATACATCAATACATAAATGAATAAATAAATAAATACATAATGGGGTTTTATTTCATGAATTGTACAATGCATTTAAGCTTGCAGCCCAACATCAAGGGACCCCATTTCACTGCATGTCCTTCTCTATCACCTAGATTTTTGAAAACCTGGCTACTGCTATCACATCAGAGTCAATTTGAAAGTGTGCTTCCAGGTTTAAAGCTCACCTGCCAACTACGGTACCTCATGGCTTTTAAAGGTGAGACAGTCACCAACACAACTCCTAAATTACCATTTATTGGTCACTTGATATTGGGCCGCAAACTTAAATGAATCGTACAATTCATGAATTAAAACCCCATTATTTATTTATGTATGGATGCATTAAGGTGAGTGAGCAGCATACCATGGTGAGTGCTGGGTTCACGATACATATTTTTTAAGCAATGTGGTCACAAGTCACTGCACCCCCAGGTTTATGTTGACTAAATATATATATATATATATATATATATATATATATATATAAAATATATATATATAGCTTTCAGTCGCCGTCTGGTTTTGGATGTGCATTTTTAAAAAAAAATTTGACAATAAAAGCTACAATCACATAATTTTGCCTTTTTTCTGTTCTTAGAGTATCATTAACCTCCATAACATTAATTTCCAGGCAATTTTGACCACCTCACAAATTGTTTTCACTAATATTGGCCAAAGACTGTAGCGAGCTGGCTGGTTACTAAGTAACTGAGCAGCGGAACAAACACACAGTTTATATCACATCTACAGTACGAAACATTGCACAGTGTACTGGGGTACAGTGCACAGAACAGTACAAACCATAGATCTATATATTTTTCTTTTCTTAACTCACATCTTGGTTCAAACTGTGTGAAGTCACAGGGCTTTGAACAAAGGGCACTAGGGTAAAGCTCACCAAACAATACAAATAATAGAAAATAGGATTTTAATTACCTACCAGTAAATCCTTTTCTCGTAGTCCGTAGAGGATACTGGAGTCCATTTAGTACCATGGGGTATAGACGGGTCCACTAGGAGCCATGGACACTTTAAGAATTTGATAGTGTGGGCTAGCTCCTCCCTCTATGCCCCTCCTACTGGACTCAGTCTTGGAAACTGTGCCTGAGGAGACGGACATACTTCGAGAGAAGGATAGGTAAGGATAGTGGTGAGATTCCGAACCAGCACACACAACAAGAGGAAAGCCAAGATAACGAAACTTGAAACAGAACAGCAATAGCTGAACCAACATTACTTAACCAAGTAACCATGCAGGACGAACGAAGCACTGGGCGGGCACCCAGTATCCTCTACGGACTACGAGAAAAGGATTTACCGGTAGGTAATTAAAATCCTATTTTCTCTTACGTCCTAGAGGATACTGGGGTCCATTTAGTTCTATGGGGATGTACCAAAGCTCCCAAACCGGTTGGGAGAGTGCTGAGGTTCCTGCAGAACTGATTGACAAAACTGAAGGTCCTCAGAGGCCTACAAGTATTGAACTTGTAGAACTTAGCAAACGTGTTAAAACCTGACTAAGTAGCTGTTCGGCAGAGCTGTAAAGCCGAGACACGAGTACATCTTTCTGTGATGAGCTGTTCTTTTCAGATACACCTTCAAAGCCCTCATAACATCCAAAGACTTTGAAGTTACAGAGGTGTCGGTGACAACCGGGACCACAATAGCAGTGAAGTGCGGTGGGGTGAGGCAGAGCCTTTTCCAGAGTTTTGACTGTATAAAGTATATGAAAAATACAAAGAATATGTTTGAAATATCTTCTTTGTATTATTCTAATCATTTTTATAGCCAAAACTCTGGAGTAAAAAGTCTATGGCAGGTGAGGCAGTGCCTCCCCTAGTTATCTTCTCTGCACATCTCTGATCAATACTCACCAAATTTCCAGAAGTATATACTGCTGCACCTGTGTATAATGCCCAGATGTACTCTTTGGCTCATATATTGCATGTAAATCTGGCTCTGATGCTAGCCAGTGCCTCCTGAGCTATTTAGCTCACCGCACGTCCCTGCACAATAGGTTGGTTGATGTGAAACGCAGACCTCCCTTAGGAAGAAATTGCTGACGAGTTCTGAGTTCAGCTCTGTCTTCATGGAAAATTAAATAGGGACTTTTGTGAGAAAAAGCCCCCAGCTCCGACACACGTCTTGCTGAAGCCAAGGACAACAGTGTGACGGTCTTCCACGTAAGATATTTTACGTCCACCTCCTGTAACGGCTCAAACCAGTCCGATTGGAGGAAATGCAGCACCAAATAGAGATCCCAAGGTGCTGTGGGAGGCACAAAGGGAGGTTGGATGTGCAGAACTTTCAAGAACGTCTGGACCTCAGGGAGAGAAGCCAATTGCTTCTGAAAGAAAGTGGACAAAGCCAAAATCTGGACTTTTATGGAGCCCAGGCATAGGCCCACATCCACTCCTGCTTGTAGAAAAAGCAGGAACCGTCTTAGATGGAATTCCACCGCAGAAAATTTTCTGCTCTCACTCCAAGAGACGTATTTCTTCCAAATACGATGGTAATGCTTAGACGTTACTCCCTTCCTGACTTGTATCATAGTCGGGATAACCTTGTTAAAGATCCCTCTCCTGGCTAGAATCAGCTGTTCAACTTCCATGCCGTCAAACGTAGCCGCGGTAAGTCCTGATAGATGAACGGGCCCTGTTGCAGAAGATCCTCGTGAAGAGGTAGAGACCACGGATCTTCGAGGAGCATCTCCAGAAGGTCCACGTACCAGGCCCTTCTTGGCCAGTCTGGAGCAATTAGAATTGCTTGAACCTGTTCTTTTTTTATTCTCTTTAGAATTCTTGGGATCAGAGGAAGTGGGGAAACATGTACACCATCTGATAGACCTATGGAGTCGTCAGGGCGTCTACCGCCACCGCCTGTGGGTCTCTCGACATGGAACAATACCGCTTGAGCTTCTTGTTGAGACAAGAGGCCATCATGTCGATCCGTGTATCCCCATCGACTTGTCAAGCACCTGAACACTTCCGAGTGAAGGCCCCACTCCCCCGGGTGCAGGTCGTGTCTCCTGAGGAAGTCTGCATCCCAGTTGTTAACTCCCGGAATGAAGACCGCTGACAATGCCAAAACGTTTCTCTCTGCCCAGAGGAGAATTCTTGACACCTCTGACATTGCTGCTCTGCTTTTAATTCCGTCCTGTCGGTTTATGTACGTCACTGCTGTCACATTGTCTGACTGGGCCTGAATAGCCCGATCTTGAAGAATATGTGAGGCCTGCAGAACAGTGTTGTATATGGCCCTGAGTTACAGAATGCTGATTGGAAGAACGAATTCCTGACTGGGCCATCTTCCTTAAAACTGCACCCCCTGAGTGACTGCTCCCCAACCTCTGAAGCGTGCATCTGTGATTAGCAGAATCCAGTTCTGAATACCGAACCTCTGACCCTCGACGAGGTGAGAAGTCTGTAGCCACCACAGAAGGAAGATCCTGGCTTTTGGCGACAGACGGATCCTCTGGTGCATGTGAAGATGTGATCTGAACCATTTGTCCAATAGATTGAGCTGGAAGGGTCTTGCGTGAAATCTTCCGTATTGAACAGCCTTGTAAGAGGCCACCATTTCCCCCAGAAGGTGAATGCACCAATATCCGGGTTGGCTTCAGGACATCCCGAACCATTGACTGGATTACTAATGCCTTTTCCAACTGAAGGAACACCTTCTGCGACTCCGTATCCAGTATCATTCCCAGGAATGGGAGCCTCTTTGTTAGCTCTAGGTGAAATTTCGGAAGGTTCAGAATCCACCAATGATCCTGGAGAAGTTTGGTTGAGAGAGCATTGCTGTCCAGCAACCTTTCCCTGGACGGTGCTTTTATCAGGAGATCGTCCAGGTACGGAATTATGTTCACTCTCTGTTTGCGGAGTAGAAGCATCATCTCTGCCATCACCTTGGTGAACACCCTCGGTGCCATGGAGAGGCCAAATGGCAGGGCCTGGAACTGGTAGTGACAGTCCTGCAGTGTAAACCGTAGATAAGCCTAATGAGGCGGCCAGGTCGGAATGTGAAGGCATGCATCCTTGATATCCAGAGACACTAGGAGATCACCGCTCTCAGAGACTCCATCTTGAATTTGAACACTCGTAAGTACGGGTTCAACGACTTGAGGTTCAGAATTGGTCATACCGAATCGTCCGGTTTCAGTACTACAAACAAGTTTGAATAGTATCCCTTGTTTAGTTGATGAGGTGGAACTGGAACAATGACGTGAGTCTGTACCAGTTTTTGGATGGCATGCTGTAAAGTTATACTTGCCTCTTGTGAAACTGTCAAGCCTGATTTGAAGAATCTGTGAGGTGGGAGCTCTTGGAACTCCAGTCTGTAGCCCTGGGAAATAAGATTTATGACCCAGGGATCCTGACACGAATTTGACCAGATTTGACTGAAGAATTGTAGGCGTGCTTCCACCTGACAGCCTTCCAGGCATTGCGGACCACTCACTCACTGGAGTCTTTGAGGAAGCAGAGCCTGAGCTCTGTTCCTGAGCACCTGCTGTTGCTGGTTTGCATGGTTTACCTCTTGCGCCGCTGGAGGACGTAGAAGCACCTCTGGATTTGCCCTTGAACTTGTAATTTAGAAGCTGAATAAGTCTTCTTGGTGTGGGGAGGGGGGCTGCGGAAGGAAGATACATAGACATACCAGCAGTAGCTGTGGAGATCCATTTGTCTAATTCATCTCCGAACAAGGCCTCTCCTGTGAATGGTAGGCCTTCCACGCCTTTCCTGGAATCCGCATCAGCAGTCCACTGGCGTAGCCACAAGCCCCTGCATGCCGACACTGCCATAGCGGTGGTGCATGCGTTAAGCACTCCTATATCCTTTATGGCTTCCACCATAAAGTTTGCAGAGTCCTGTATATGCTGCAGGAAAGGAAAAGGAAAGGATGAGAGTAACCTTTTAGGGATCTGAAACTTCTTATCATGATTAACCCACGGTTCTTCAAATGGGGTATTCAATTTCTTTAACGCAGGAAAAGTAACTGAGGACTTATTTTTTACATTAAAATAAGATTCCTCACACTCCTTTGCCACCTTATCAGTAATATGCAGAACATCTCTGATAGCCTCTATTCCCTGTGACAGAGCCGCATTCCCCCCTCTGAGGCCACCTCCCCCTCCTCCATGTCTGACCCATCAGCGTCAGAGTCAGACTGCAGGATATGGGCCAGAGATCGTTTTTGCGGACAAAAGGGAGGGGATTGAGACGCTGTCTTGGGGACTGAGTCTCTGTTCATAAACTCATCCACAGTCTGTTTTAAGTATTGCGTCTCTTTCTCATTGCGGGACAATTTTGTAGAATGAGTTGAGATCATTCCCTTAAGAGAATTAACCCATTCCGGTTCAGCCCCGCTAGCCTGTGAACCCTGAGTACCCAGTAGTGAGCCCCCTGGTGAAGAGTAACACTCTGCGGTACAAGACACACACTCTTTGCCTGACATAATGTAAATGTGACTACACACACACACGCACGCACGCACGCACGCACGCACACACACACACACAGGAAAGGTTAAGCACAACTAACCCACAAAGAGCCCTTCAGGGAGACACAGAGTTGTTTGGAGCCAGCCCCCTCTGCGCCCTTATCGCTAATGCCAAGCTTAGCCGGGTCGCAGACTAAGTGCCCTGAGAGGGGACTTAGTACACTAATAGTCGCTCCCCCCCTGCTATGACCCCCTGGTACCACTTAGGTAATCTGGAGTCACACTGGGGGAGCTGCGCATCCCTGTCCTGTCAGCGTCTGTGTCCACTGCAGAGGGAAAATGGCGCTGGTGAGCTGCTGAATCCTCTCATAGTGAAGCCCCGCCCCTTCAATGACGCGCGGTCTTCCCACTTTTTTATACTGGCTGAGAAATCTGGTGCTTAAAAAGGAGGCTGTGGTGCCAGTATGGGTACTGTGTACAGTGTACTGGGACGAAGTTGTGTATTATTGTGTCCGGAGACGCATTCCGCCCCGTTTAGAAGCCGTGCATCTCCGTACCCTCATGCCACCACAATAGCCGGCACCACGCTAGCCGGGACGCCGGCTCAGTACTTACCACTCTTCAGTCATCTGGCTCTGTTAGGGGTGGCGGCGTGCTGCGGGAATGTACGCTCGCCATGGTGGGGCTTGCAAATGGCTCCCTCAGGAGCTCTGTGTCCTATCAGCGGGTAACAGGACCATTAACCCTTCAGGAGGTTGAGCCGTCCCCCCCCACCCTAAGTCCCACGAAGCAGGCAGGCTGGTGCCATCCAGTCCTGCCTGAAAATAACAAACATATAAAATATGCAGAAAACTCTTCAGGAGCTTCCATAAGCGTGACCGGCTCCTCCGGGCACATTTTCTAAACTGAGTCGGTAGGAGGGGCATAGAGGGAGAAGCCAGCCCACACTATCAAATTCTTAAAGTGCCCATGGCTCCTAGTGGACCCATCTATACTCCATGGTACTAAATGGACCCCAGTATCCTCTAGGACGTAAGAGAAATATATATATATATATATATATATATTTATTGTTCTATTTTTAAAACTGCAGCTCGGTTCAAGCTGCGTGGATCACAGGGCTTATAGATGCACATGACCAAAGCACACTACGGTAAAGCGCACCGAACAGTACAATTTAGAGCACAGTACAGCGCAGCATGCAGCAGGCCCCCTATACACAGCCACTTTATACAGCACAGCCACTTGTGAGTCCGGAGTCTCAGCACAGCCACTACCGCAGAGTATAGCGCATAATGTGCCCCCTATACACAGTCACAGTACAGCCACTTGTGAGTCCAGAGTATCAGTACAATCACTATAGCAGAGTATAGTGCAGCTTTCAGCAGCGTGCCCCCTACACACAGTTAAAGCACAGCCACTTATGAGTGTGGAGTATCAGTACAGCCACTACAGTAGAGTACAGAGCAGCTTTCAGCAGTGTGCCCCCTATACACAGTCACAGCACAGCTACTCATGAGTCCAGAGTATCAGTACAGCCACTACAGCAGAGTACAGCGCAGCTTTCAGCAGCGTGCCCCCTATACACAGTCACAGCACAGCCACTTGTGAGTGCGGAGTATCAGTACAGCCACTACAGCAGAGTACAGTGCAGCTTTCAGCAGCGTGCCCCCTATACACATTCACAGCACAGCCACTTATGAGTCTGGAGTATCAGTACAGCCACTACAGCAGAGAATAGCGCAACCTTCAGCGATGTGCCCCCTATACACAGTCACAGCACAGCCACTTGTGAGTCCAAAGTACCAGTACAATCACTATAACAGAGTACAGCGCAGCTTTCAGCAGCGTGCCTCTTATACACAGTCACAGTACAGCCACTTGTGAGTCTGAAGTATCAGTACAATCACTATAGCAGAGTACAGCGCAGCTTTCAGCAGTGTGCGTTAGTGTGAAATGGCGCCGAGTCCTGGCCGCAACACCTTATATAAAATCCAAGTCCCGTGAGAATCTGACGCTGGAGGATGGCGTTCGGCCTTGACGTGGGATCTGAGTCTGGTGGGAACACCCTAGCCGGACTCGATTCCCCAATGTTCGGAGCGGTACTGAGTCCTTGACTCGCTCGTCTCTAGTATTGTGTAGAAATATTGGTGATATCTTACTATAAAATGACTTGTTTTGTTTCAGAATAACGTAAGGGATGTAACTGTGAAGTACGTGTCACAACATCACAGAGCGTTGTAAGCTGCGCTATGGGCCTGGTTGTCAGTTGGTCTCGTCCTCTGATGCCATTGCATCCTGCCGTGGCAGCCTGCTCACTAGTTTATACTAACGTGAGTAACTGCCCATCTGTGCGAGTATGCCACAGGCTGCGTTTGAGAAATGACAGCTAGGAGCTGATTGGCCGGTACTTTATCTCTCTCTCCTTTATTTCTCTCCAAGGCTCAGACCTTACACCTTGTAACAGAGTATGTGACCGAATAATCATCTAATAACCTCAGACCGTCCACCCCCCTCCGAGGACTCCGCCATGACTTCATGAGACAGATGAGATCGTCTTGACAGGTGACAAGATTAAAATTGCCACCACTCCCATCCTTAAGAAGTATCGACAGGCTGTGATTTTCCCTTTGAGATGAAACGTGTCAGCTCCGTCAGATCACCTCTGGCTAAGGAGGGCATTATTAGTGAGCAGGATCACAACTGTGCCCTGCAGCGTCTCAGGTGGGGTGACGGTATACTCCTCCTGCGCCTGAGCGTCTTGTGGCTAGAGAAACATGCAGCAGGTGCAGGAGTCTCCTAATCTACCCCCAGGGAGAGCGAAGGAGGGTGTAAGTGGTTACCGAGCACGCAGACCCTTGCTGGGACTATTTATATCAGAGGAGTGAGGAACAGGCAGCAGAGTCTCCGGCCTGCAATGCATCTGCTGTAGAGCATTGGAGAGAGATAAAGGACTGTACCGGCCAATCAGCCCCTAACTGCCATGTTACAGGCTGTGTTTGAAAAATGATTGGCTGCTACTTTGTTGTCTATCTATGTACTATCTCAGAAAGAGATAAAGTAGACGGAGACTACTCCAAGGCTTAGTACATCTCCCCTTAGTGTTAGGCACCCGGAATGCTCAATCCATTCTGTTCTATGTTTTTTCCCCCTAGTCTCCCAATGGATTATGAATGAGTAAAAGTGAATAATCCTCAGGGGAATTTGAGGACTATATTGAGCATTAAAGATACGTAAATCTGTTTTGGAGGACAATAATAATGTTATAGTATAAAAAGGTAATAAATAATTTGCCTTTTTTTGATATATAATATAGGGGCTATTTTAATTATTCAAGATAAAGGAGTCGATTAACGACTGGAAGGATTTTTTTCTTCCTATAGGGGTCATATTAATATTAATACTAAAGAGGACATAGTACTATTTTTATAGTTTAGGGGACACTTTTCCACATAAGACATTTTTATAATTCAGTACCATTTTTGGGCCTATGGTGGGGGGAGGGATTTAATGTTTGACACTCAATTTACAAAGGCATTTGCGCGTCATGACCACCTCAGTTTTCCTGCCACTTGATGAATTGTTTTCTAGTTACAAATCAGGATGTTCTCGTGCAGTGTCGGACTGGAGCTTGAAGGGCCCACCGGGGGAATGCAGATGTAGGGGCCCATGTTTAGGGGTGCGGCCAGTCTCCAGAGGGGGCGTGGCCAGCCGCTACATTGGTTTGCCTCACCATTAGAGAATGCATGGGCTGGGCCCCTTGACAAGTACATAAATACTGCTAGTGCGTGCATGATAATGTTCCAGATAAATATTGACAATGCACTATAGAGGGGTGTGGTATGACTTGCCGGCGGCCGGGTTCCCAGCGCCCAGCATACCGGAATGCCAGCAACGGGGCGAGTGTAAATGAGCTCCTTGGTGGCTCGCTGCACTCACCACTCTGCGGGCACGGTGGCCACACTATTTATTCTCCCTCCAGGGGGGTCGTGGACCCCCAAGAGGGAGAATAGGTGTCGATATGCCGGGTGCGGGGATTCCGGCGCCGGTATACTGTGCGCCGGGATCCCAACAGCCGGCATACTGAATACCACCCCTATAGAGAATACACTGCATCCTAACCCTAACTGTCCCCTCCCACAGCCTAACCCTAACTGTCCCCTCCCACAGCCTAACCCTAACTGTCCCCTCCCACAGTCTAACCCTAACTGTCCCCTCCCACAGCCTAACCCTAACTGTCCCCTCCCACAGCCTAACCCTAACTGTCCCCTCCCACAGCCTAACCCTAACTGCCCCATTTACCGCATCCTAAAACCAACTGTCCCCTCCCACAGCCTAACCCTAACTGTCCCCTCCCACAGCCTAACCCTAACTGTCCCCTCCCACAGCCTAACCCTAACTGTCCCCTCCCACAGCCTAACCCTAACTGTCCCCTCCCACAGCCTAACCCTAACTGCCCCATTTACTGCATCCTAACCCTAACTGTCCCCTCCCACAGCCTAACCCTAACTGTCCCCTCCCACAGCCTAACCCTAACTGCCCCATTTACCGCATCCTAACACCAACTGTCCCCTCCCACAGCCTAACCCTAACTGCCCCATTTACCGCATCCTAACACCAACTGTCCCCTCCCACAGCCTAACCCTAACTGCCCCATTTACCGCATCCTAACACCAACTGTCCCCTCCCACAGCCTAACCCTAACTGCCCCATTTACTGCATCCTAACCCTAACTGTCCCCTCCCACAGCCTAACCCTAACTGTCCCCTCCCACAGCCTAACCCTAACTGTCCCCTCTCACAGCCTAACCCTAACTGCCCCATTTACCGCATCCTAACACCAACTGTCCCCTCCCACAGCCTAACCCTAACTGCCCCATTTACCGCATCCTAACACCAACTGTCCCCTCCCACAGCCTAACCCTAACTGCCCCATTTACCGCATCCTAACACCAACTGTCCCCTCCCACAGCCTAACCCTAACTGCCCCATTTACCGCATCCTAACACCAACTGTCCCCTCCCACAGCCTAACCCTAACATATGTATAATATATAATTCAAGTACACAGTCTGGAACCTGATCCCTACAGAAGGAGGAGCCCCCCCCCCCTTCCCCCAGGCAGTGGGGCCCACCAGGTGTTGCCCCTGTGGGCCAGTCCAACCCTGTTTTCCTGTCTGATGGTGGTTTGTCAACTTTCATTTTTAACGTCGTTTTCCCCCCAGCAATTTTGCTTTTAGTAAATTTGGTGGATTCTAAACCACCGAAAAAATCGCCTGTTAGCAAATTTCCCTGTAAATCATTTTCTAATATTACCAAACGGTATAATTTCCATCTGTTTTCCAATATGGCTTTTGAAAGAGCCACTTGTTCCAGTTCCATACGTTTCTGTATTTCCAGGCGTCGGAAAGCCAGAAAAGAGTGTAACGCTGAGCAGTGAGCAGAACACATTTTTTTTCTAGCATTGCAAAAAAATCAGAAAATAATTGGGAAAATCAGAATCGGACCGAAATCATATTGTGGAAAAAGTCACTTTATTTTATTACTGCTCAGTCTCTAGCGAGTCACAGGTACAGCAAGAGTTCTGCAAAAATACAATTACAATAAAATAAAACACAATTGTGAATGTTGATTTGTAATTCTTAAAAGCTTTCAGAAAGACCTTGAAATATCTATATATGGATGAAACAGAAATCTCTAAAGTTTCTTTGTATATTTGAAAAGCAATTTCTAAAAAACATCTTTCAGATATATTGTCTGATTTCTCAAACAAAGTATTTCCATAAAATTAAGACACAAAATAAGCCGCTTTACCGGAACAAAAGATGGCGCATACATTAAACACACTCAAATATTCTGATTAATAAGGTCTAATCCCTAATCTTTGCTGCTCATTGTAGTAAAAGGCGCCGAAAAAATTATCGTCTTTTAAAATGCAAAACATTATCAGTCTAGTTAGTGTGGCTTTCACATGTGTCTTTAATGAATCAGGTTCTGTCGCCAGACAGGACAGAAGTTGGCCTGCAATTGTTGCTAACAAAGGGACGGGTGCAAAGTCTCAATGCAACTGCAGACACGAAGGGGCCTCATTCAGTGCTAGGAGCAAATCAAAGATAAGAAGCAAAAAATGAGCACTTTGCACCTGGGCAACAATGTTTCGGGGGTAAATACATTTATTTATATTATTTTGTACGCAGGATAAATACTGGCCGCTTTTGCATGTACAGTAGCAATGCAGCGGGTACACCTCTCTAGTTCCTGTCTGTGTAAAAAGAGAAACTCGAAAACAGGCACACACAAAAGAATGCCACCATCCTGCCAG
Organism: Pseudophryne corroboree; assembly: GCF_028390025.1. Classification (NCBI taxonomy): domain Eukaryota; kingdom Metazoa; phylum Chordata; class Amphibia; order Anura; family Myobatrachidae; genus Pseudophryne; species Pseudophryne corroboree. The sequence goes on from NC_086452.1 coordinate 13,320,595, forward strand.
TCAGAATATCGACTTCTGAATCCCAAGGGTCAAATCCAGACGAATGCCGACGGTATTAGGGTTAGGTGTATGGTGAGGCACTAGGGAAAGGGTTAAAGTGTGGGAATGGACGGTTAGGGTTAGGCTGTGGGAGGGGTGGGTTAGTGTTACAATAGTCGCCAAAATCTGTCTGGGTTTTGACCATCGGGTTATCATACACATCCCCCTCAAACACCAGCAAATGATACAGCTTGGATACACGTATGTGCGCCCCTGTGCCAGTCTCCATCTAGCCGCAATGACATTAATAACATGCCCTTACTCTACTCACCCTACGTGAAGGAGGAACTTTTTGCGCACTTGCATACATAAGACATTTTCTCTAACGTCCTAGTGGATGCTGGGAACTCCGAAAGGACCATGGGGAATAGCGGGCTCCGAAGGAGGCTGGGCACTCCAGAAAGATTTAGGACTACCTGGTGTGCACTGGCTCCTCCCACCATGACCCTCCTCCAAGCCTCAGTTAGATTTTGTGCCCGGCCGAGGTTGGATGCACACTAGGGGCTCTCCTGAGCCCTTAGAAAGAAAGTATAGATTTAGGTTTTTTATTTTCAGTGAGACCTGCTGGCAACAGGCTCACTGCAGCGAGGGACTAAGGGGAGAAGAAGCGAACCTACCTAACTGGTGGTAGCTTGGGCTTCTTAGGCTACTGGACACCATTAGCTCCAGAGGGATCGACCGCAGGCCCAGCCTTGATGTTCGGTCCAGGAGCCGCGCCGCCGTCCCTCTTACAGAGCCAGAAGCAAGAAGATGGTCCGGAAAATCGGTGGCATGAAGACATCAGTCTTCACCAAGGTAGCGCACAGCACTGCAGCTGTGCGCCATTGCTCCTCATACACACTTCACACTCCGGTCACTGAGGGTGCAGGGCGCTGGGGGGGGGGGCGCCCTGAGGCAGCAATAAAAACACCTTGGCTGGCAAAAATACCTCAATATATAGCCCCAGGGGCTATATATGAGGTAAATACTAGAGATGAGCGCCTGAAATTTTTCGGGTTTTGGGTTTTGGTTTTGGGTTCGGTTCCGCGGCCGTGTTTTGGGTTCGACCGCGTTTTGGCAAAACCTCACCGAATTTTTTTTGTCGGATTCGGGTGTGTTTTGGATTCGGGTGTTTTTTTAAAAAAACCCTAAAAAACAGCTTAAATCATAGAATTTGGGGGTCATTTTGATCCCATATTATTATTAACCTCAAAAACCATAATTTCCACTCATTTTCAGTCTATTCAGAATACCTCACACCTCACAATATTATTTTTAGTCCTAAAATTTGCACCGAGGTCGCTGGATGACTAAGCTAAGCGACCCTAGTGGCCGACACAAACACCTGGCCCATCTAGGAGTGGCACTGCAGTGTCACGCAGGATGGCCCTTCCAAAAAACACTCCCCAAACAGCACATGACGCAAAGAAAAAAAGAGGCGCAATGAGGTAGCTGTGTGAGTAAGATTAGCGACCCTAGTGGCCGACACAAACACCGGGCCCATCTAGGAGTGGCACTGCAGTGTCACGCAGGATGTCCCTTCCAAAAAACCCTCCCCAAACAGCACATGACGCAAAGAAAAATAAAAGAAAAAAGAGGTGCAAGATGGAATTGTCCTTGGGCCCTCCCACCCACCCTTATGTTGTATAAACAGGACATGCACACTTTAACCAACCCATCATTTCAGTGACAGGGTCTGCCACACGACTGTGACTGATATGACGGGTTGGTTTGGACCCCCACCAAAAAAGAAGCAATTAATCTCTCCTTGCACAAACTGGCTCTACAGAGGCAAGATGTCCACCTCATCATCATCCTCCAATATATCACCGTGTACATCCCCCTCCTCACAGATTATCAATTCGTCCCCACTGGAATCCACCATCTCAGCTCCCTGTGTACTTTGTGGAGGCAATTGCTGCTGGTCAATGTCTCCGCGGAGGAATTGATTATAATTCATTTTAATGAACATCATCTTCTCCACATTTTCTGGATGTAACCTCGTACGCCGATTGCTGACAAGGTGAGCGGCGGCACTAAACACTCTTTCGGAGTACACACTTGTGGGAGGGCAACTTAGGTAGAATAAAGCCAGTTTGTGCAAGGGCCTCCAAATTGCCTCTTTTTCCTGCCAGTATAAGTACGGACTGTGTGACGTGCCTACTTCGATGCGGTCACTCATATAATCCTCCACCATTCTATCAATGTTGAGAGAATTATATGCAGTGACAGTAGACGACATGTCCGTAATCGTTGTCAGGTCCTTCAGTCCGGACCAGATGTCAGCATCAGCAGTCGCTCCAGACTGCCCTGCATCACCGCCAGCGGGTGGGCTCGGAATTCTGAGCCTTTTCCTCGCACCCCCAGTTGCGGGAGAATGTGAAGGAGGAGATGTTGACAGGTCGCGTTCCGCTTGACTTGACAATTTTGTCACCAGCAGGTCTTTGCACCCCAGCAGACTTGTGTCTGCCGGAAAGAGAGATCCAAGGTAGGTTTTAAATCTAGGATCGAGCACGGTGGCCAAAATGTAGTGCTCTGATTTCAACAGATTGACCACCCGTGAATCCTTGTTAAGCGAATTAAGGGCTGCATCCACAAGTCCCACATGCCTAGCGGAATCGCTCCCTTTTAGCTCCTTCTTCAATGCCTCCAGCTTCTTCTGCAAAAGCCTGATGAGGGGAATGACCTGACTCAGGCTGGCAGTGTCTGAACTGACTTCACGTGTGGCAAGTTCAAAGGGCATCAGAACCTTGCACAACGTTGAAATCATTCTCCACTGCACTTGAGACAGGTGCATTCCACCTCCTATATCGTGCTCAATTGTATAGGCTTGAATGGCCTTTTGCTGCTCCTCCAACCTCTGAAGCATATAGAGGGTTGAATTCCACCTCGTTACCACTTCTTGCTTCAGATGATGGCAGGGCAGGTTCAGTAGTTTTTGGTGGTGCTCCAGTCTTCTGTACGTGGTGCCTGTACGCCGAAAGTGTCCCGCAATTCTTCTGGCCACCGACAGCATCTCTTGCACGCCCCTGTCGTTTTTTAAAAAATTCTGCACCACCAAATTCAAGGTATGTGCAAAACATGGGACGTGCTGGAATTTGCCCATATTTAATGCACACACAATATTGCTGGCGTTGTCCGATGCCACAAATCCACAGGAGAGTCCAATTGGGGTAAGCCATTCTGCGATGATCTTCCTCAGTTGCCGTAAGAGGTTTTCAGCTGTGTGCGTATTCTGGAAAGCGGTGATACAAAGCGTAGCCTGCCTAGGAAAGAGTTGGCGTTTGCGAGATGCTGCTACTGGTGCCGCCGCTGCTGTTCTTGCGGCGGGAGTCCATACATCTACCCAGTGGGCTGTCACAGTCATATAGTCCTGACCCTGCCCTGCTCCACTTGTCCACATGTCCGTGGTTAAGTGGACATTGGGTACAACTGCATTTTTTAGGACACTGGTGAGTCTTTTTCTGACGTCCGTGTACATTCTCGGTATCGCCTGCCTACAGAAGTGTAACCTAGATGGTATTTGGTAACGGGGGCACACTGCCTCAATAAATTGTCTAGTTCCCTGTGAACTAACGGCGGATACCGGTCTTACCGGACGCACGTCTAACACCAACATAGTTGTCAAGGACTCAGTTATCCGCTTTGCAACAGGATGACTGCTGTGATATTTCATCTTCCTCGCAAAGGACTGTTGGACAGTCAATTGCTTACTGGAAGTAGTACAAGTGGGCTTACGACTTCCCCTCTGGGATGACCATCGACTCCCAGCAGCAACAACAGCAGCGCCAGCAGCAGTAGGCGTTACACGCAAGGATGCATCGGAGGAATCCCAGGCAGGAGAGGACTCGTCAGAATTGCCAGTGACATGGCCTGCAGGACTATTGGCATTCCTGGGGAAGGAGGAAATTGACACTGAGGGAGTTGGTGGGGTGGTTTGCGTGAGCTTGGTTACAAGAGGAAGGGATTTACTGGTCAGTGGACTGCTTCCGCTGTCGGCCCAAGTTTTTGAACTTGTCACTGACTTATTATGAATGCGCTGCAGGTGACGTATAAGGGAGGATGTTCCGAGGTGGTTAACGTCCTTACCCCTACTTATTACAGCTTGACAAAGGGAACACACGGCTTGACGCCTGTTGTCCGCATTTCTGGTGAAATACTTCCACACCGAAGAGCTGATTTTTTTGGTATTTTCACCAGGCATGTCAACGGCCCTTTTCCTCCCACGGACAACAGGTGTCTCCCCGGGTGCCTGACTTAAACAAACCACCTCACCATCAGAATCCTCCTGGTCAATTTCCTCCCCAGCGCCAGCAACACCCATATCCTCCTCATCCTGGTGTACTTCAACACTGACATCTTCAATCTGACTATCAGGAACTGGACTGCGGGTGCTCCTTCCAGCACTTGCAGGGGGCGTGCAAATGGTGGAAGGCGCATGCTCTTCACGTCCAGTGTTGGGAAGGTCAGGCATCGCAACCGACACAATTGGACTCTCCTTGTGGATTTGGGATTTCGAAGAACGCACAGTTCTTTGCGGTGCTACTGCTTTTGCCAGCTTGAGTCTTTTCATTTTTCTAGCGAGAGGCTGAGTGCCTCCATCCTCATGTGAAGCTGAACCACTAGCCATGAACATAGGCCAGGGCCTCAGCCGTTCCTTGCCACTCCGTGTGGTAAATGGCATATTGGCAAGTTTACGCTTCTCCTCCGACATTTTTATTTTAGGTTTTGGAGTCCTTTTTTTACTGATATTTGGTGTTTTGGATTTGACATGCTCTGTACTATGACATTGGGCATCGGCCTTGGCAGACGACGTTGCTGGCATTTCATCGTCTCGGCCATGACTAGTGGCAGCAGCTTCAGCACGAGGTGGAAGTGGATCTTGATCTTTCCCTAATTTTGGAACCTCAACATTTTTGTTCTCCATATTTTAATAGGCACAACTAAAAGGCACCTCAGGTAAACAATGGAGATGGATGGATACTAGTATACAATTATGGATGGACTGCCGAGTGCCGACACAGAGGTAGCTACAGCCGTGGACTACCGTACTGTACTGTGTCTGCTGCTAATATAGACTGGTTGATAAAGAGATGTAGTAGTAGTATGTATGTATAAAGAAGAAAGAAAAAAAAACCACGGGTAGGTGGTATACAATTATGGACGGACTGCCGAGTGCCGACACAGAGGTAGCTACAGCCGTGGACTACCGTACTGTACTGTGTCTGCTGCTAATATAGACTGGTTGATAAAGAGATGTAGTAGTAGTATGTATGTATAAAGAAGAAAGAAAAAAAAACCACGGGTAGGTGGTATACAATTATGGACGGACTGCCGAGTGCCGACACAGAGGTAGCTACAGCCGTGGACTACCGTACTGTACTGTGTCTGCTGCTAATATAGACTGGTTGATAAAGAGATGTAGTAGTAGTATGTATGTATAAAGAAGAAAGAAAAAAAAACCACGGGTAGGTGGTATACAATTATGGACGGACTGCCCAGTGCCGACACAGAGGTAGCTACAGCCGTGGACTACCGTACTGTACTGTGTCTGCTGCTAATATAGACTGGTTGATAAAGAGATGTAGTAGTAGTATGTATGTATAAAGAAGAAAGAAAAAAAAACCACGGGTAGGTGGTATACAATTATGGACGGACTGCCCAGTGCCGACACAGAGGTAGCTACAGCCGTGGACTACCGTACTGTACTGTGTCTGCTGCTAATATAGACTGGTTGATAAAGAGATGTAGTAGTAGTATGTATGTATAAAGAAGAAAGAAAAAAAAACCACGGGTAGGTGGTATACAATTATGGACGGACTGCCCAGTGCCGACACAGAGGTAGCTACAGCCGTGGACTACCGTACTGTACTGTATCTGCTGCTAATATAGACTGGTTGATAAAGAGATGTAGTAGTAGTAGTATGTATGTATAAAGAAGAAAGAAAAAAAAACCACGGGTAGGTGGTATACAATTATGGACGGACTGCCCAGTGCCGACACAGAGGTAGCTACAGCCGTGGACTACCGTACTGTACTGTGTCTGCTGCTAATATAGACTGGTTGATAAAGAGATGTAGTAGTAGTATGTATGTATAAAGAAGAAAGAAAAAAAAACCACGGGTAGGTGGTATACAATTATGGACGGACTGCCCAGTGCCGACACAGAGGTAGCTACAGCCGTGGACTACCGTACTGTACTGTGTCTGCTGCTAATATAGACTGGTTGATAAAGAGATGTAGTAGTAGTAGTATGTATGTATAAAGAAGAAAGAAAAAAAAACCACGGGTAGGTGGTATACAATTATGGACGGACTGCCCAGTGCCGACACAGAGGTAGCTACAGCCGTGGACTACCGTACTGTACTGTGTCTGCTGCTAATATAGACTGGTTGATAAAGAGATGTAGTAGTAGTATGTATGTATAAAGAAGAAAGAAAAAAAACCCACGGGTAGGTGGTATACAATTATGGACGGACTGCCGAGTGCCGACACAGAGGTAGCTACAGCCGTGAACTACCGTACTGTGTCTGCTGCGACTGGATGATAAATAATGATATAAAAAATATATATATATCACTACTGCAGCCGGACAGGTATATATTATATAATGACGGACCTGCTGGACACTGTCTGTCAGCAGAATGAGTTTTTTATAGAATAAAAAAAAAAAACACCACACAAGTGAAGTCACACGACGAGTGTTTAACTTTTTCAGGCAATCACAATATAGTATACTATACTACTAACTATACTGGTGGTCAGTGTGGTCAGGTCACTGGTCAGTCACACTGGCAGTGGCACTCCTGCAGCAAAAGTGTGCACTGTTTAATTTTAATAATAATATGTACTCCTGGCTCCTGCTATAACCTATAACTGGCATTGCAGTGCTCCCCAGTCTCCCCCACAATTATAAGATGTGTGAGCTGAGCACAGTCAGATATATACATAGATGATGCAGCACACTGGGCTGAGCAGTGCACACAGATATGGTATGTGACTGAGTCACTGTGTATCGTTTTTTTCAGGCAGAGAACGGATATATTAAATAAAACTGCACTGTCTGGTGGTCACTGTGGTCAGTCACTAGTAAACTCTGCACTCTCTACAGTTCTACAGTACTCCTAAGCTCCAGTAAATCAGGTCAATCTCTCTCTCTCTCTCTTCTAATCTAAATGGAGAGGACGCCAGCCACGTCCTCTCCCTATCAATCTCAATGCACGTGTGAAAATGGCGGCGACGCGCGGCTCCTTATATAGAATCCAAGTCTCGCGAGAATCCGACAGCGTCATGATGACGTTCGGGCGCGCTCGGGTTAACCGAGCAAGGCGAGAAGATCCGAGTCGCTCGGACCCGTGAAAAAAAACATGAAGTTCGTGCGGGTTCGGATTCAGAGAAACCGAACCCGCTCATCTCTAGTAAATACCCCTGCCAGAATCCAGAAAAAAGCGGGAGAATAGGCCGCGGAAAAGGGGCGGAGCTATCTCCCTCAGCACACTGGGCGCCATTTTTCCCTCACAGTTCCGCTGGAAGGAAGCTCCCTGGCTCTCCCCTGCAGACTACTCTACAGAAAAGGGTAAAAAAGAGAGAGGGGGGGCATTTAATTTGGCGCAGTATATAGTTTATATTAAAAAGCAGCTATAAGGGACATAACTCAGTTAGTCCCTGCCTTATATAGCGCTCTGGTGTGTGCTGGCATACTCTCACTCTGTCCCCCCAAAGGGCTTTTGTGGGTCCTGTCCTCTATATTGAGCATTCCCTGTGTGTGTGGAGTGTGTCGGTACGGCTGTGTCGACATGTTTGATGAGGATAATGAGGTGGAGGCGGAGCAGATGCCTTTAGAAGGGATGTCACCCCCTGGGGGGCAGACACCTGAGTGGATGTGCTTATGGAAAGAAATGAGTGCACGTATAGACTCATTACATAAGAAATTTGACGACATGCCGACTGCGGGACAGCCGAGTTCTCAGCTCGTGCCTGTCCAGGTGTCTCAAAAGTCATCAGGGGCTCTGAAACGCCCGCTATCTCAGATGGCACAAGTAGATGTCGACACGGATACTGACACCAGTGTCGACGACGAGGAGTCAAATTTAATGCCCATTAAGGCCATTCACTGCATGATTGAGGCAATGAAAGAGGGGTTAAATATCTCTGATTTACATCCAGGTACCAAAAAAAAGGGTATTATGTTTGGGGAGAAAAAACTACCTGTAGTTTTTCCCCCGTCAGATGAATTAAATGAAGTGTGTGAAGAAGCGTGGGCTTCCCCTGATAAGAAATTGGTAATTCCTAAGAAGGTACTAATGGCGTTCCCTTTCCCGCCAGAGGATAGGTTATGTTGGGAAACACCTCCTAGAGTGGATAAAGCGCTCACACGTTTGTCTAAAAAGGTGGCACTACCGTCTCAGGATACGGCCGCCCTTAAGGAACCTGCTGATAGAAAGCAGGAGGCGATCCTGAAGTCTGTATATACACACTCAGGCATTATACTTAGACCAGCTATTGCGTCAGCATGGATGTGCAGTGCTGCCGCTGCGTGGTCGGATAAACTGTCAGAAAATATTGACACACTAGACAGAGACACGATTCTGCTAACAATTGACCATATCAAAGACTCAGTCTTATATATGAGAGATGCACAGAGGGAAGTCTGCCGGCTGGCATCTAAAATAAGTGCATTGTCCATCTCTGCTAGGAGATGCTTATGGACTCGCCAGTGGACTGGAGATGCAGATTCCAAAAGGCACATGGAAGTTTTGCCTTATAAGGGGGAGGAATTATTTGGGGATGGTCTCTCCGACCTAGTTTCCACAGCAACGTCTGGGAAGTCAGCATTTTTACCCCATGTCCCCTCACAGCCTAAGAAGGCGCCATTTTATCAGGTTCAGTCCTTTCGGACCCAGAAAAACAAGCGGGGAAAAGGAGGGTCTTTTCTCTCTAGAGGCAGAGGTAGGGGAAAAAGGCTGCAACAAACAGCAGGTTCCCAGGAGCAAAAGTCCTCCCCCGCTTCCTCTTCCAAGTCCGCCGCATGACGGTGGGGCTCCACAGGCGGAGCCAGGTACGGTGGGGGCCCGCCTCATGAAATTCAGCGATCAGTGGGCTCGCTCACAGGTGGATCCCTGGATCCTTCAAATAGTATCTCAGGGGTACAAGCTGGAATTCGAGGCGGCTCCACCCCACCGGTTCCTAAAATCTGCCTTGCCGATTGCTCCCTCAGACAGGGAGGCGGTGCTAGCAGCGATTCACAAGCTGTATTCCCAGCAGGTGATAATCAAGGTACCCCTACTTCAACAAGGCCGGGGTTACTATTCCACACTATTTGTGGTGCCGAAACCGGACGGTTCGGTGAGACCCATTTTAAATTTGAAATCCTTGAACACATACATAAAAAAATTCAAGTTCAAGATGGAATCGCTCAGGGCGGTTATTGCAAGCCTGGAGGAGGGGGATTACATGGTATCCCTGGACATCAAGGATGCTTACCTGCATGTCCCCATTTACCATCCTCACCAGGAGTACCTCAGATTTGTGGTACAGGATTGCCATTACCAATTCCAGACGCTGCCGTTTGGACTCTCCACGGCACCGAGGGTATTTACCAAGGTTATGGCGGAAATGATGATACTCCTTCGAAAAAAGGGAGTTTTAATTATCCCATACTTGGACGATCTCCTAATAAAGGCACGATCCAAGGAACAGTTGTTAGTGGGAGTAGCACTATCTCAGGAAGTGCTGCGCCAGCACGGCTGGATTCTGAATATCCCAAAGTCACAGCTGGTCCCGACGACACGTCTAATGTTCCTGGGAATGATTCTGGACACAGTCCAGAAAAAAGTGTTTCTCCCGGAGGAGAAAGCCAGGGAGTTGTCTTCTCTAGTCAGAGACCTCCTAAAACCAAAACAGGTATCGGTGCATCACTGCACGTGGGTCCTGGGAAAGATGGTAGCTTCTTACGAAGCAATTCCATTCGGCAGGTTCCATGCCAGGATTTTTCAGTGGGACCTGTTGGACAAGTGGTCCGGATCGCATCTTCAGATGCATCGCTTGATAACCCTGTCCCCAAGAACCAGGGTGTCTCTTCTGTGGTAGCTGCAGAGTGCTCATCTTTTGGAGGGCCGCAGATTCGGCATACAGGACTAGGTCCTGGTGACCACGGATGCCAGCCTACGAGGCTGGGGGGCAGTCACAAAGGGAAGAAACTTCCAAGGACTATGGTCAAGTCAGGAGACTTCCCTTCACATAAATATTCTGGAACTAAGGGCCATTTACAATGCCCTAAGTCAAGCAAAATCCCTGCTCCTACACCAGCCGGTGCTGATCCAGTCAGACAACATCACGGCAGTCGCCCATGTGAATCGACAGGGCGGCACAAGAAGCAGGATGGCAATGGCAGAAGCCACAAGGATTCTCCGATGGGCGGAAAATCATGTACTAGCACTGTCAGCAGTGTTCATCCCGGGAGTGGACAACTGGGAAGCAGACTTTCTCAGCAGGCACGACCTCCACCCGGGAGAGTGGGGACTTCATCCAGAAGTCTTCCAAATGATTGTAAATCAGTGGGGTCGTCCACAGGTGGACATGATGGCGTCCCGCCTAAACAAAAAACTAGAGAGGTATTGCGCCAGGTCAAGAGACCCTCAGGCGATAGCTGTGGACGCTCTAGTGACACCGTGGGTGTACCAGTCAGTTTATGTGTTCCCTCCTCTACCTCTCATACCAAAGGTATTGAGAATAATAAGAAAGCGAGGTGTAAACACAATTCTCGTGGTTCCGGATTGGCCAAGAAGAGCGTGGTACCCGGAACTTCAAGAGATGATCTCAGAGGACCCGTGGTCTCTGCCGCTCAGACAAGACCTGCTACAGCAGGGGCCCTGTCTGTTCCAAGACTTACTGCGGCTGCGTTTGACGGCATGGCGGTTGAACGCCGGATCCTGAAGGAAAAGGGCATTCCGGAGGAAGTCATTCCTACGCTTATTAAAGCTAGAAAAGAGGTTACAGCAAATCATTATCACCGCATATAGCGGAAGTATGTTGCATGGTGTGAGGCCGAAAAGGCCCCAACAGAGGAATTTCAACTAGGTCGATTTCTGCATTTCCTGCAAGCAGGAGTTAATATGGGCCTAAAACTAGGCTCCATTAAAGTACAGATCTCGGCTCTGTCGATTTTCTTTCAAAAAGAACTAGCTTCAGTACCTGAAGTTCAGACATTTGTGAAAGGAGTGCTGCATATTCAGCCCCCATTTGTGCCTCCTGTGGCACCTTGGGATCTCAACGTGATGTTGAGTTTCTTAAAATCACATTGGTTTGAGCCACTAAAAACCGTGGATCTGAAATATCTCACGTGGAAAGTGGTCATGTTATTGGCTTTGGCTTCAGCCAGGCGTGTGTCAGAATTGGCGGCTTTATCATGTAAAAGCCCTTATCTGATTTTCCATATGTATAGGGCAGAATTGAGGACTCGTCCCCAATTTCTCCCAAAGGTGGTGTCAGCGTTTCACCTGAACCAGCCTATTGTGGTGCCTGCGGCTACTAGGGACTTGGAGGACTCCAAGTTGCTAGACGTTGTCAGGGCCCTGAAAATATATGTTTCCAGGACGGCTGGAGTCAGAAAATCTGACTCGCTGTTTATCCTGTATGCACCCAACAAGCTGGGTGCTCCTGCTTTTAAGCAGACTATTGCTCGCTGGATTTGTAGTACAATTCAGCTTGCTTATTCTGTGGCAGGCCTGCCACAGCCAAAATCTGTAAATGCCCATTCCACTAGGAAGGTGGGCTCATCTTGGGCGGCTGCCCGAGGGGTCTCGGCTTTACAACTTTGCCGAGCAGCTACTTGGTCAGGGGCAAACACGTTTGCAAAATTCTACAAATTTGATACCCTGGCTGAGGAGGACCTGGAGTTCTCTCATTCGGTGCTGCAGAGTCATCCGCACTCTCCTGCCCGTTTGGGAGCTTTGGTATAATCCCCATGGTCCTTTCGGAGTTCCCAGCATCCACTAGGACGTTAGAGAAAATAAGAATTTACTCACCGGTAATTCTATTTCGCGTAGTCCGTAGTGGATGCTGGGCGCCCATCCCAAGTGCGGTTTATCTGCAATACTTGTACATAGTTATTGTTAACTAAATCGGGTTATTGTTGAGCCATCTGTCGAGAGGCTCAGTTGTTTCATACTGTTAACTGGGATTCATATCACGAGTTGTACGGTGTGATTGGTGTGGCTGGTATGAGTCTTACCCGGGATTCAAAATCCTTCCTTATTGTGTACTCTCGTCCGGGCACAGTGTCCTAACTGAGGCTTGGAGGAGGGTCATGGTGGGAGGAGCCAGTGCACACCAGGTAGTCCTAAATCTTTCTGGAGTGCCCAGCCTCCTTCGGAGCCCGCTATTCCCCATGGTCCTTTCGGAGTTCCCAGCATCCACTACGGACTACGAGAAATAGAATTACCGGTGAGTAAATTCTTATTTTTATCATTCAAAAACATACTGGGCCATCGGGGAGAGAATTGTTTTTATCCGACATAATGTAATCCATTTACCTCTCCTCTCTCGTCTCTCCAGGTGCCAGCTGACCGACGTGGCAAATTCACGCAAACCTGCATTGGCGCATATGTGATTTTATGCATTTTATGCAACACAAGCCGGCGCAGGCTGACGTTGCAGCAGCCCCTATACGTCGTACAGCATACTCCTGTCTCCAAGTTCGGTATAAAGTCAATCGCTTCATCTTGGGAAATCAGTAACTCTGAAAGACATCTCAAACTTTAGCTTCTTGACTGGAATGCGAAGAGAGAGAGAGAGAAAAAATCCTTCAATAGTGGCTCCTTGGGGAGAGTACACAATAATATCTACACACAGGCTGACTCCTCGTCATAGACACTGACAGTTACTGCCTATGGGGATAAATTAAATGGTGAAGATATCTTGACAAATATTTCGTTTGACTTTTCCCTCACCATTCACAGGACAAGTGTGACACTTGGGATTACAAATGCAACGTGTATCTGAGTATTTATATTCACCATGTATTTTTTTGGCTAAATATGTACAATCAGTCAAGCGCATTATACTTCTGACCTAAACAGAGGTGGAATCTAATTTCATATTTGGCTCAGAACGTTTGTAGGAAGAAAAATTTGCAGCTGAACCTTGAACGGATCGGGGATCTTGGAAGAGACATCAAACAAATTTAAAACCCACATATCACACGTGCTATATCCCTACTTGTGTCGTAACAAGGAAAGCGCAATTGGCCTTGGACTTTTGGAACGGGGATTTTTTAATACTTTCACATAACGGCAGTTTTCCCTTTGATGCGGATTTCCATAGAACTTTCTTCAATATTATTTGAAATGACAAAAAAAAATTGTAAAACAAAAATTACAATAAACACAAATCGCCTAAAATTAAAAAATGTCCCCTCTCTCCTCATTTTTTTGTTCTGATCTGTATTAAGGTTACTGTCGGGATACGTACAGGGTTTCGTAGCTAGGAAGGCAATGTAACATTTTCATACTCCAGCAAATGAAACAAAAATGAGAATTGAATTGAGGAGTGAAATTTAATTTATAACCCGTTCTACAATAAAATAATCCCCTTGCAGGTCTGCAAATCGCTGTACAACAAATCTATGTGATATATAGAAACTTTAAATCAAAATTGCCCATAGCGCATATGGATGCATATTTTATCCTGCTAAATCTCAGTAATAATATGTGTATGCGGCAGTTTCCTGTCAGCCGGGCACATGGCACTGTTATACACACAAAAGGAGGCAATATTACATTTTTCTTTTTTTTAAGAGCATTGATAGATCGCCTATAATGAAACTGAAATGAAATTTGCAATTGGGCCACTTATTGTAACCCAATGTTTCCCAAAGGGCTGGTATCGATATTCCAGCACACAGGGTCTCGACTGTCAGAATGGCGACAGCAGCATCCCAACTTTCAAAATCATAGTTTGGTATTTTAACACTAACCCTAACCCACCCCTCCTGCATCTTAACCCTAACCGTCCCCTCCCACAGCCTAAACCTTACTGTCCCCTTAACCACATCCTAACCTTAACCGTCTCCTCCCACGGCCTAAACCTAACTGTCCCCTCCCACAGCCTAAACCTAACTATCCCCTTTACCACATCCTAACCTTAACCGTCCCCTCCCACGGCCTAACCCTAACTGTCCCCTTTACCGCATCCTAATCCCAACTGTCCCCTCCCACAACCTAAACCTAACTGTCCCCTTTACCGCATCCTAACCCTTAACGTCCCCTCCCACGGCCTAACCCTGACTTTCCCTTTTACCGCATCCTAACCCTAACTGTCCCCTCCCACAGCCTAACCCCAACTGTCCCCTCCCACAGCCTAACCCCATCTGTCCCCTCCCACAGCCTAACCACAACTTTCCCCTTTACCGCATCCTAACCCTTAACGTCCCCTCCCACGGCCTAACCCTAACTTTCCCCTTTACCGCATCCTAACCCTAACTGTCCCCTCCCACAGACTAACCCTAACTGTCCCCTTTGCCGCATCCTAACCATAACTGTCCCCTCCCACAGCCTAACCCTAACTGCCCCATTTCCCGCATCCTAATACCAACTGTCCCCTCCCACAGCCTAACCCCAACTGTCCCCTTTACCGCATCCTAACCCTAACTGTCCCCTCCCACAGCCTAACCCTAACTGTCCCCTCCCAACGCGTAATCCTAACTGCCCCCTTTACCGCATTCTAACCCTAACTGTCCCCTCCCGCAGCCTAACCGTAACCGCCCCCCTTTACCGCATCCTATCCCTATCTGTCCCCTCCCACAGCCTAACCATAACCATCCCCTCCCAATGTCTAACCCTAAAAGTCCCCTTTACTGCATCCTAAACCCAACTGTCCTCTCCCACAGCCTAACCGTAACCATTCCCTCCCAAAGCCTAAGCCTAACTGCCCCCTTTACCGCATCCTAACCCTAACTGTCCCCTCCCACAGACTAACCCTAACCGTCCCCTCCCAAAGCATAACCCTAACTGCCCCCTTTACCACATCATAATCCTAACTGCCACCTCCCACAGCCTAAACCTAACTGTCCCCTTTACCACATCCTAACCCTAACTGTCCCCTCCCACGGCTTAAGCCTAACTGTCCTCTTTACCACATCCTAACCCTAACTGTCCCATCCCACAGCCTAACCATAACCGCCCCCCTTTACCGCATCCTAACCCCAACTGTCTCCTCTCACAGACTTACCATAACCATCTCCTCCCAAGGCGTAACCCTAACTGTCCCCCTTTACCGCATTCTAACCTTAACCCTCCCCTTATGCCTAACCCTAACCCTAGAACTGGATTAGGTTTAGGATCCTGACAGTCGGCATTCTGACCGTCGGGATCCTGAGCACCGGGATATTAACTACATCCCTTTTCCAATGCTTCTCGGCCTTCTAGCTAGGACCAGGCATAGTTGCCCATGTACACTGTGGGGCTTAAAGGTGCCCTCAGTATTTTATAGGCCATCACCTGGAACTCTGCTGCCTGAAGCCCAAGGTACCATGTGCCTCTGGTGCCGCCTGAGCCAAAAGTGCCTGAATATGCCCTGATGGTGGAGCTAGTATGGCACTTCAAACAGCTGCATTTTAGGTTTATCAGCACTATATATCTTTTGCCCTAGGCTTCTGGCAGGGCAAGGACAATTTTTTTATACTCCCGGCTGAAAGGCTGGAGCTTATTTATTTATTTCCACTCTTCACCACCCATTTCTATGTTATTCATGTGAGTGTGTCATTTTTGTGGGGTTCTGGGCAAACCCTTGTGGGCCCTCTCCCCAAGTCCTCTGAGGTTTTCTCTTTCTGGGAAGAGTTGAAGAAACCGTTCCCCAGGGGGAAGCTTCGGCCAACCCTTGTTAGAAAGGGGCAACCCGAGTTTTGTGGCAGAGGGAAGCCACAAACACTTGCCCCTTAAGCGGACTTCCGTCTCAGACTTTGGGGATTCAGGGGTACTTCCGAGCTTCGATGACAGGGGACCCGAAAATCTCCTTTTTACGTCATTGGACCCTTCTGGCTCCGAGAGAATTGGGAGAAATGAGCCCATCTCCTTTCTGGGAGGATATGAAAGCCCAAGCCCCCAGCAGAGTTTTTGCATTGCACTTGGTGTATTGAGCACGCACCTTGGGCTTCAAAAAAACCAAAGTGTTTCCCAACTCCAGTTCAGTTCTATCCACCCAGCCATATGACTATAGAGGAAGCCCAGGTCCAAATAGGGGGGCTTCATCTACACAGGGAAGAGCCATGAGCCTCTTCCTTCTTTGCTTGTTGTGTGCACGTAGATGGAATTGCAGGGTATTCAGAGGCGTAGGGCTGAGGCAACTGTGACAGAGTTAATGGCCACGTTCCCGCACGGATAGTTGAGATGGCGCTGCCACATACTGTAGATGCGTGCAACTCTGTATGCAGACACTTATTCAGATTTATTTTTTCAGAGAGGGGTCAATACAAACAGAAGATCAGGTGACCAATGTTTTCCTAAAGAGTAAAGGCCCAGTGCTTTAGACACAGAAGAGGCAAAGCCTGAGCCAGGACAAGTTCAAGGCCAGGGTAGACAGAACATGCTCAGGAGTGAGGAATAATCCAAGGCCCTGCGATTGCAATTGGGTCAGATATCAGCAGACAGTGAGAACCCTTCAGCAGGAGTAGAAGGAAAGAAGAGCTGCTTCTAAAGAGGGAGCCAATTACCCTGATTGGTCACAGTGAGGATTCAGGTGCAAACAATGCGCTCATCCGTCCCTCGGGAATGTCTGAGTAATTACGCCGTCTGGATACAGGGTGATTGGCAGGCTGGGAGGGTTGCTGCCTTTGAACTCCGTGACCACAATTCAATTTCTGGGACTTTAAATATATATGTTCTGTTGTGCGTCACCAGACTCAGCTGTCTTATTATTTACCAGCTCTGTAATACAAGCCATCTCTGCGGTGTGCCTATCACAGAGCATCATCCGGGCGACACCGCTGCACATTGGAAGGGAACAGATCCCCCCTGTGAGATTAGAGTGCGGACAGTTCCGGAGGTGACAGTCGCCCCACAGTTGGGTACTGTCATGGCTGGACATGAAGCTATAATATTTTGAGCATGTGTGAAGGTGTATGTAAAAACGATCGGACTTTACAGATGTGCATATTGCAGGTAATATCAGGATCAGTGATTGATTGTACAGATGGGATGCGTTTATTTTACCGGCGGTCAGGATACCGATGCTGGAATCCCAGCCGCCGCTAATGCCGCCAGGGCTATTTCCATTCGTGGGTGTCCACGACACCCATAGAGCGGGAATAGATCCTGTCGCAAGCCACCGAGCCCACAGCGCGGCATGGGCAGCGAGCCAACAAGGGGACTCTTAGCGCTCGAACCGCTGCCAGCATTCTGGCGGGCGGGATGCCCCTGTCAAGATTTTGACAGCCGGAACCCCTCCCGCCGGTAATCCATACAGATCCCGTACAGATGTGTTCTCATACACTGTTCCTATCGGCGTGAAAAGGTCCGGGCGACTCAGCCGCGATGATCATCTTTCTAGCGGAAAATAAACATATCTTATGTGTATAAATAAAAAATTACATTGTGACAAAGCTACGTTGCTAGCGCGCACGGAATAATTTGATGTGTGACATCTCTGTGTGATTCAGACCTGATTCCTGCTGTGCGAAATTACACAGCGGACGATTATCGAATGACTGCGCATGTGTATGCACCGCAATGCACAGGCGCGTCGCCAAACAGCGACAGGATGTTGTGAAAATTTTGCTCGCAAGGCGATAGACAGGAAGCGGACGTTTGTGGGTGTTAAGTGACCGTTTTCTGGGAGTGTCAGGAAAAACACAGGCGTTCCCAAGCGTTTTCAGTGCCGGTGTGTGACGTCAGCTCCAGTCCCGATCAGCCAGTTTGACTGTAGGAGTAAGTCCTGGGCTGCGCACACACTGGAAAAATCATTCCACGGTGAGTGAGTTGCGAACGGATTAGAAGATATCCGCTGTGTGGCGTCATTTTCGCACGCCGTACACATGCAGTTGCACACTTGCACGGGGCGGGTTTTCAGTCTCCATGGGCGGCGGCTATCTGATTGCAGACTGCTGCAAAAACGCAAAAGAGCGATCAGATCTGAACCGGGCCCTGAGTCTGAATCTGTGTAAGAAGGGCTGCAATGAGAGTGGCTGCGGCTTTTCCTCGCACCAAATTCCATTGAGCGTCATCTGCCGCTTTATATTTGTGTAAAACCCATTTCTGTACAGTTAAAGTTGCAGCGTGGCGTCAGCGTGAGAGGTGGTTTCCTGCGTCTGCAATGAAAATAAAATGTAAAGAAAAATACAGAACGTTGGTCCACAGAGCATTTCAGCTGCGCCAGGCGTCTCGCAGCGTATGGTGCATGAGGCCACATCTGTGGTAGCAACAAAGGCCTAAAATATACGCCAGGGATCTGACATTATTTTGCCTATTTTTTGGCCATCAAATCAACTTTCAAACAAATATCCAGCAAGTTTGTACATTGAGATACACCGGCGTATCTATAAGTGGTGCACACGGGCCCCTGAGTCCTCCAGAGTTGCACGCCGACGTCAGCAGCACTGTGGAATCACTGTGAAAATGGCGCAGCGGACATTTTTGCGGGGTTTTGCGCATGCGCCGTAGAGAAATCACGGGGAAAATAGCCGCCGTGCCATTTTCCCGGAGATCTGTGCATGTGCAGTAGAGTCTGAGCTGTAGAGGGCTGCACAATGTACAGTACTGCTGGCAGAGAGGAGGCGGCCCGCGGGCCTCATCCTCTCTTAAAGCGCCCCTGTTGGGATATGAACTTTTGTTGAAAACGTCCTTGTTCAATAGTCCTAATTCAACCACGGCGTACTGTCCATGGTATTGTTCCATAAATACAGATGTAGAAGACCAGAGAGGAGATTCATATGAATATTATAGCACATTGGATTTATGAGCTGCACATCTTAATGGAGTCAGTGTGGTTCCGTAATTCTGCAGCACAAGTGCGTCAGGCGCCTCAGGATCACTAATCTGTGCTGCTAGAGGATCCCGCTCTTTCTATTAGATAACCTTCTGGGGATATGTATCAAGCAGTGGAAAGAGTAGAGAAGTGAGCAAGGGGTGAGGTTGCTATAGCAACCAATCACACCCTGCCTATCATTTTATAGAAGTAATATGTATGTATAAAACATTTTGGACACGTTTCTCCAGTGGCGGCTCTAGAGGTAGCGCGGCAGCACAGTGCAAAATTCATATAGTGGAGCCACACCCACTGCCACCCCAAACGCTGCCAACCATCACCAGCTGGAACGATTTCTCTACTGCGCATGAGCCACTGCGCCATTTTCCTAGTGATTCGTGTTTTGTTGCTGCCACCGACGGGGACTCCGGAGAGGTGAGTATTAAGGAAATTGGTGCGGTGTGTGCGCCCCTAGACACCGTACACACTACACCCTTTATAGATACGCCATTGGCAGTGCAATATCTCTACAGAGAACTCTGCTGTGCTGTTTCATTTTCTCCTTTCTTACATATATCACCTAAAACTCCATGTTGTCTATAACTTACCCTCCTGACCTTACTGCAGGATGCTACCAGCATCCCGACGGACAGGATGCCAGCGGTCATGTGACCAACGCTGGAATCCCGACACCACACGGGAGACTGACAGCCGACATACCGAAGGTAAGATTTGGGGACACTGGTAGGGTTAAGGCCCAGGGGGGGGGGGGGGGTATTAGGGTTAGGTACTAGGAGGGTTAGGGTAAGGCACTGGGATAGAGTAAGGGAGTGGGTTAAAAATACCCCCTCCAATGTCGGGATCTTCAATGTCGGTAGGCCAGCGGGAGTCATGTGACCACCCCTGTAATGGCTACACCACCACCCAATATTACTGTTTCATGAAGGAAAAAAGCTAGTGAGACATTTCTTTATTATGGCATTGAGACTTTGTATGACTACATGCTATGGGTCCTTTCTTGTGTGTAGCAGTATTGTACGCTATCTAATCTACATTGGCTGCTCCGTTTTATTTTATTGTGCAGATTGTACTACAGTATGTACTAACAAGATCCTTGTATGTACACTGTATCTACGATGATTGACTGAAATGATTTGTCTTGATTGGACTACAGTACGTTTCCTACATGTTTCCTGCTGTAATACAGAGAATAAAAAGAATGCTGTAACATGTGAAACTAATGTACCCAGCAGCCCAGCGCATAGTGTGCCATTTTTTTCTTTTGTTATTAATATGTCATTGTTGATGGTATTATTGCATTGCGAGAGGTCAAGAGGTGTCAAATTGAACAATCGCAGTCGTTGCTAGCGGGGGGTCCGTGTGTTTTCTGAAGGCTGCTTGAAATAGGTCAAAGATTTCATGAAACTATCAATTCTCATTCTTTTTACTTAAGTCCCCACCAGTTTCTCTGGAAGGCTGCAAAGGGTCTGCACCTCG
The DNA here is from genome assembly GCF_028390025.1 of Pseudophryne corroboree. NCBI lineage: Eukaryota > Metazoa > Chordata > Amphibia > Anura > Myobatrachidae > Pseudophryne > Pseudophryne corroboree. The sequence goes on from NC_086452.1 coordinate 13,341,067, forward strand.
TCCCTTGTATTCCAGCGAAGAAAGTGGGAACAGAAGAAATGATTAGAAATTATTAGGAAAGTATTCTGAATTTATATCTGTGCCTGTCTACAAGCTGGACCTATATATATAATAGGTATGCAGTGTTTAATGGCAGAGGTTGCAATTCTCCCTGTGTATCTTGTGTACATGTGTAATAATTACAGCAGTGCTGATCGTTATCTGCTGTGTGTAATAAATGTCACATATCACCCACAGAGCATCTGACACTATTTGGGTGACCTAGACTAGGTCATTATTAGTTATAAATGGGTGTCATTTAATAAAAGGAGCAACCGATAAACCTACCAGAGGCCAGAAAATTGAAATCCAACACGGTTGTTTGGAGTAAATTTGCATTTTGCATACAAGTTGTTGCACTGCATATGCGCAGAACATTCCCGTGTGTTTTGTGCAACACTTATGATCGCTTATCTTTTGGGAGATGGGTGGGGGCACTTAGGGCCAGTTCTGTACAGTATATGCTGGAGTAATACATGTTTTATTTACTTTTTTTCCTTTATTTTTTTGTGTTTTTGTTTTCTATAATTCTTATTGGTTTTTTTGTTTTTTATAGGTGTGGTATAGCAACCATAATGAATAACACATTTATATTTGGTATTTTTTATATTAATTGACCATTATTTTCCTGATAACGCCAGCCCTGTTGATAACATATATCCAGCAAATACAGCCATCCTATACTGGAAACGCCCAATCTCATCTGATCTTGGCAGCTAAGCAGCGTTAGAATTGGTCAGTACTTGGATGGGAGACCTCCTAGGAATACCAGGCGCTGTAATGCATATGTACTGTATGGTTAATCTGATTGCTTTCTAACAGGGAAAGGCACTAGGTGATTCCATGTAATATGGCGCTGTATCTTTTATTTTATTGTTTTTTTTCATTAATTTCTTGACCATTGTTTTTGCTGAAAGTATACGCTGATACACACCCCAGGCTCCCTATATACCTATATCATTTTTCTTCTGCATTTATCCAGACTCTCTACTGCAGCTAATTGTCCAGTGTATATACATATAATATTTATACGCTATTGTTCATACAGTGCATTATACTCCTTTACTCTATTTATCCCTCGTCCCATGCTGGAAGAGCTTTGCTGGCTTGTCTCTTACCATGTCTATTGTAACCATGGTAATAACACTATGACATACCTCACAACTGTCCCAATTTTCACGTCCCTTTTTTTGGGACTGTCCTGCTGTCCCACCCGCAGGCAGCAGTGCACAGCATCTATTTACAGGAGACAGAGGGACTGAGGACATGCCAGCAGCTCTCAGAACACTGGCCATGCCCCAGCAGTTACGAAATTGAGAGGCATGGCTTGCGATCGCAGCATGCCCGCAAAGCCACACACCCTTTCTATAGACCATGCCCCTTTTTCATGGGGATGCGGCAATGCAGCGCAAGGGGAGTGTCTATTTACAAATTCTCAATGTTGGGAGGTATGGCATGATACACAGGAGCTGATGCACTTCCTGTTGGTTCACCGGAAGTGACATCAGTGTGATACTTCCTGTTTGACATGTTATGCAGATCTAATATCTAGTTACTGTTACCTGGCGCACCAGGGACCAATCACTCACCTTGTTGTTTCTTGTAGCTGCTAATAAATAAATAGAATTGGTCAATTATAGATTAGATAAGCTGAAGGCTGCATAAGCCTGAGGCCATATAAGCGATCAACTTTTTGTGATTGGTTGTTAAATGACTAAGCAGTTGCTAGGCAGATCAGTTTTCCTGGTTGGTTTTTTCCTATTGGTTTAAGGGGTTGTGCATCAGGATGAAGAGGAGGGTCTTAGGTTAGTATATAGGGGGTGGCCATCTTGCTAGACTCCCTCTTGCCTTTCAGTTTATGCCCCAGGAAGGATAAGTACTATTGCTTATTTTCACTGCCTGTAAATTGTTTTTGTTTTTTTTTTGAATTTCATTTGCCTTCTCTAGGGCATTATACAGTGCTGTGCCCCCTCTCTGCGTGTCATTGTCTACTTTTGCAGATTCTCCCCCCTCTGCCATGCCTCGTCCAAAACATGCAGCTCCCCCCCCCCGGCGCCTCGTGGATGCGGGGAGCGCCTTCCGCTCCCGCTCCCCGAGCGTTGCGCCACAGAGAGGACTTCCCCCTGTTTCAGACAGGCGGCGGGGACGGGCAGTTACAGCCCGCTCCCCTGCCGCACGGAGACGGGCGGCCAGCGGCCGCTCATCACGTGGTGCCGATGCGCGCGGCTCGGCCGGGCCGCGCGTCCCGGCGCTCGCAGCGGGACGGGCCTCTCCTCTCCCTCCTGCCTCGGGCGTCTGCAGCACTTCCCCTCCGGCGGCCGGCGGCCGCTCTGCACGTGGCGCGGGTGCGAGCGGTCCGGCTGGGCCGCGCTCCCCGGCGCCTCCCGCGGGCGAAACGACTTCCCTCCCTCCTTCCATAAGTGCCTCCGGCCCTCCTCCTCCATCCCCGCGGTCGGCTCTCGGCGGCGTCCTGGGGGCACAAGCTGTGCCGGACGGCCGCGGCAGAGCTGCGGGGGGCTAGGGGGGGGTCAATATGCAGCTGGGGGATATGAGCCCAGGGCAGCGGGTAGCGGCTCCCGCTGTCCCCGGGACAATACAGGGCCCCATACTACCCCCCTCCAGCGGGGGGTTTAGCACACCGCACCTCAATTTAAATAATATTGGGCCGTTTGGGCCTAGTGTCGCCGGGGCGGGGGACGTGGCAGCGGCGGCCGCCACACCCGCCCCGGCGGCAGTCACATGGCAGGGTTTTCCCCCGGCCTCGGTGGCCTGCTCGGGCTCCTCCTGGGTGTCAGACGCCCCGACGCCATTAACGGCGCCCCCGCTCGTCGGTTTTCAAACCCCTCTCCACGCCCTTCCCGGTCCTTTTCAGTTTGGGTCCACACAGACATCCGTCTCGGCGGCTTATATGACGCCCGGCGGGGCGCTTTCGGTAGCAGCGCAGCAAGGCTTCGCGGGGAGCCAGTCCTTCCCCGGGGGTTTTGCGTGGCCTCCGGCTCCAGCATTCCCCTTAGCCGCAAGCATGCCTTCCATGGGCTTCATGACGGTGTCCGGCACACAGTTTTCCCCGCACGGGGCCAGCGCGGGCGCCGGCGTGCAGTCCACGTGGTCGGTCGGTGGCCCCCGAGTCGCGGTGCCCTTGCCGGCCTTTGCGGGCCTGCAGTCAGGGCAGGCACCGGGCGGTGGGTATCAGGGGCACAGAGTTGGCCCCCTCTCGCGGCGCCCCCTCAGTTCCTTCCGGCATCATACGGATGGGCGGGGGCGGGCGGCTGCCCGCCGCATACGGCGTGGCGGCCGTCTTACCCCGCGAGTTTCGGTGCAGTGAGCGGGTCAGCCTTTACGCAGTCGATCGGGTACACCTCGGCGGGGGCCCCCTCCCTGCAGCTGCCGGGCGGCCATCCGCCACGGAACGGGGGGACGGGCTCTCCGCCTCCGCATTTGCGGACAAGTGTTAATGATGTTCTGGTTCCCCCGGTGCCGGTTGTCCCCTCTTTTTCTCCCTTGCAGGTTCCGTCTAATTCAGGGGCTACGCCCGTCACGAGGCGAAGGTCACGGACAAGCGCGACTGCGAACGTGGAGGTACGGCCATCAGCGGAGGCGGGTGCAGCGGACGACGCGGTTCCGGGTCCTTCAAACTCCGGTGAGCTAAATATTCCTTTACACGTTTCAACTTGTAGTTCCTCGTCTTCTAGCAGCGTATCATCCGGCTCTCCGCGGCGCCCGCGTAAATTAGCTAGGCTCATCGCGCGGCGAATGGCCAAGGAGGCGCACAAGGTGGCCGCTCCTGCGCAGGTGGTCCCCTCCGACCCTCCCCGTTACGGCGAGATGGTACATTGCGCCAACACGGCAGTGACAAGAGGGGTTCGTAAGCACATGCGGGAAAAAATACGTAAGGGGAAGTATGTAGACATATTCACCCTTACAGAGGAAATGCGGCAGGGTTTTGACGCGGCCAAGAAACCGGGTGGTATTGGGGAAAATGCGTTTCGCAATTTTCACCAGTGGCTGCGTAGGTTTTTGGTGTTCATGGCTTGCTACACGGAATCGCGTCCCGCGGAGTATGCCAACTTGGTGAAATATTTGTTTTTAGTACACGATATGTACTTAAAATCCAAGGGTTCCGCGTGGCGGGATTACGACGAGAAGTTTCGTCGCAATCAGGATGGCAACCCCATCCTGCCCGCGGGTTTTAAGGATGTTGAGGTGTGGTTGGAGGTCACGCAGCAGGTCAAACCCACCCCGGACGTCACGGCCAAGAAGCCCGGGGCGGCCGGGGCGGTGGCTTCTCGATTGACGGGAAAAGGCAAGTGCTTTGCCTACAACGACGGCAAATGCGGCAAAGGAACGGGCTGTCGTTTTCGCCACTCATGCAGGTTGTGCGGAGCCAGTCACCCGGCCAAGGAATGCACCGCGGCGACAGGCGGTAAGCCTGCCGCTTCCACCGAGGCCGGTGGAATTGGCAAGTAAGGCCTTCTCCCCGATTATAGTTCCCGAGTTGCAGCGCTGGCTTACCTTGTACCCCGATGAGTCGGCGGCATCGTTTCTCTTGCAGGGCTTTCAGCACGGTTTTCGTTTGCCAATCCCGGATTCGGTGTATGTGGTTGCACGCCAGAATTTGAGATCGGCTCGGGAATTCCCGCAGGAAGTCCGGCGGAAGGTTGACGGGGAGATTGGGCTGGGGCGCATGGCTGGGCCCTACGCCCTTTCCCCGTTGCCCTCCTTGTGCATTTCCCCAGTAGGGGTAGTGCCCAAGAAGGCCATAGGTAAGTTTCGTTTGATACAGCACTTGTCGCACCCGCCGGGGCTGTCGGTCAACGACGCTATCCCGGAAGCCCAATGCAGAGTTCGATATCAGTCGTTTGACGACGCGCTGCGATTAGTGCGGGATTGTGGTCCGGGGAGTCTGTTGGCAAAATTGGACGTGGAGTCGGCCTTTCGGCTACTCCCGCTACACCCAGATTCCCTGCGGTTTCTGGGTTTCAAAATAGGGGGCGAATTCTACGTCGATCGGTGTCTCCCCATGGGTTGCTCTGTCTCCTGCGCCTACTTTGAGTGCTTTAGCACGTTTTTGCACTGGTGCGTCCAGACCGCCTCCGGGCAGATGGGGGTGGCTCACTACCTGGATGACTTTCTTTTTGTAGGCCCCGGAGACAGTTCGGTCTGTGGGGACATTCTCTCGGTGGCCAGGTCGTTATTCTGCGCTTTAGGGGTACCGGTTGCGCAGGATAAGTGCGAGGGTCCTTGCACTTGTCTTAGCTATTTAGGTATCGAGATTGACACGGTAGGGGGGTGCTGTCGCTTGCCCGAGGATAAGGTGCGGAAACTATTGGGTTTGATTACAGACTGTTTAGGAAAACGCAGGGTTCGGCTTAAACAGGTGCAGTCCTTGCTTGGTTCTCTCAATTTTGCGTGTCGGATTATCCCCATGGGTAGGATTTTCTGTCGCAAACTTGAGCGGGCCACCGCGGGGACGGTTCGACAGAATCACTCCGTGTACCTTTCCCGCGAGATCAAGGATGATTTGCGGATTTGGGTCTCGTTCCTGGTGTCCTTCAACAGGGAAGTGTTGTGGCCCGCTCCTTGTTGTTCCAGTAAGCAGCTGCAGTTGTTCACGGATGCTTCAGGCAGTCGAGGTTTCGGCGCGTTCTTCGCTGGCTCATGGTGCGCTGCGGCCTGGCTGGCATCTTGGGTAACGCGTGGGTTTACCAAGAACCTGCTTCTGCTGGAATTGTTCCCGATCTTAGTGGCGCTTGAGTTATGGGCCGGACGGTTCGCAAATAGGGACATTTTGTTTCTTTGCGACAACTTAGGGGTAGTGCATGCGATTAATAACCAGCGTTCCTCATCTCCGCAGGCGCTGCGATTGCTAAGGCATTTAGTGTTGGTTTGTTTGCAGCGCAATATTAATTTTAGGGCTCGCCACGTACCTGGAGTTGACAATGGAATTGCGGATGCATTGTCCCGGTTCCAGTTTGACAAATTCAGGACGTTGGTTCCGGGAGCGGAGGCAGAGGGGTTACAGTGCCCACCTTCTGTCTGGCAGATGGTCGAAGCGGTTTAACGGCGTTGGCCAGGTGTGCACTGGCTCCCTCTACGCTACGAGCGTATGATGCTGCATGGCGGGATTGGTCAGCCTTTCAGAGTAGGTACGGGGTAGCAGGTGAGTCCTCGGCCGACGCCCTGTTGACCTTTGTTTGGGAGCATTACCAAAACGGTAGGTCAAAAGCGGCCATGGCTACTGCCCTTGCGGGCATCGCCTTTCACTCGCGACTCCACGGGACAACGGACCCCACGGGGTCGTTTGTCCTTTCCAGAGCGCTGAAAGGTTGGGCTAGGTTGCACCCGGCGCCTGCGGATTCACGTAGGCCTATAACGTTGCAGCTGCTAGCGGAATTGCTGCGTGTGCTACCTCGGATTGCGTCCTCGGAATTTGAGGTGGCATTGTTTAGTAGCGCGTATGCCCTGGCCTTTTTCGGGGCTTTTCGGGTGAGCGAGCTAGTGGCGAGCAGCAAGGCGTCCCGGGAATCGGGTCTGCTCTACGAGAATGTGCGCTTGCAGGAGGGCCTGTTGCTCTGTAGGATTGTGCGGTCCAAGACAGATCAAACAGGTCGGGGTCGCTGGTTGTCCTTGGAGGCTCAGGGAGGTATGGGCGTATGCCCGCTGCGGTTGACGCAAGAGTATGTGCGGTTAAGACCTCCGGGGGGCAACCAGTTGCTGGTGCACGCGCAGTTGGACCCTCTGAGAAAGTTTCAGTTCTCATCGGTGTTCAAGAAATGTTTGACGGCGTTGGGCTTGCAGGAGGCGGACTTCGGTAATCATTCCTTTCGGATTGGGGCGGCTACCCATGCGGCGGCCGCTGGTTCATCACCAGCGGCTATTCGGGAGTTGGGTCGCTGGAAGTCGGCCTCCTATAAGTCCTATGTCCGTATAGATAAGTTATAAGTGCGCCTGTTGCGCTAACCCAAAAACGTGTTTACTCGTCGGTTTTTGAACGCTTACCGTTCAGGAATCGAGGGTGTGAAGCGAATTTTTAAAATTTTTCCTCCGAGGGGGCCTAATTTCAATTGGCTGTTCTACCAAGGTCCACGGGAGGTTTTTTGAGTTTTCTCCTTCACTTGGGTTTTATTGGTTACGTTGTGTTTAAGTTACAGATTATGTGCGTAATCTGACATTAGGATATTTTCTTTTACAGCTGTCAGCAATTTTGGAGACCACATATGGATGGTTGGTCATTCATATGTTTTTTGGGCGGAGAAACATCCCATGGCATCTAGGGCGACTGAGATTTTTGGGTCCCGGCAATTTAGATGGTTAGGTGTTAGGGGCATGTTATGGGGTGATTTGTTGCGCGTCCTTTTTTCTAGGGAGCGCCGCTGGGGTCGCCCCAGTTGTATTATCATTCATCTGGGTGGTAATGATCTGGGCCGAGTTAAAGGCATAGACTTGATTTTGTCTATAAAGGCGGATGTGGTGGCGATACGTTGTCACTGGCCTGGGGTATGCATTGTCTGGTCGGAAATGGTGCCCCGTTTCCATTGGCGTGGTGCGGTGCATTTCTCGGCGCTGGAGAAAGCACGCAAAAAGGTGAACTCGACGGTGTCTCTGTTTGTCAAGGCCATAGGCGGAGTGGCAATTAAGCATCCTCTGCTGGTGCTGCGGAACAGGCAGTTCTACAGAGACGATGGGGTTCACCTTTCTCCGGAAGGAGTGCAGTTTTTTCTGGAAGATATTTTCGGTCTTTTTCGTTAGAGCTAGTTAGTTTCTGGTTGGTTAAGGTTCTGTTTGCGGATGGCGGTGGCGGTGTGGAAAACCTTGGTGGCGGGAAATCGCTGCCAACCAGCTGTCACACAGGCATAAGTGGTCATTGTGGGGCTCCCTCTTTAAATGGACGGCAGGTGTGTCCTTTTCTTGCGGTTGGACATTTAGACGTTCCCCTGCGGGAACCGAACGTTTGCCAGAGAAAGAGGGGTAAGGCCAGCACAATGCGGGTTATGCGGGAAGGAGGCGGGGTATGTGTACTCCCCTCCTTGGTTTGGTGGTTTGTCATCTAGGTGACGGGTGCTGGTGTTTGGCAGCGGTTTTCTGTTTGCCATCCTCCAAACTAAAGTTAATATATATTCAATTCAATTCTAATTCGGCCTCAATTATTAGTTTAAAGAGTTGGTCAGCGATTAATAAACATCGTCTGACCTTTAACTCCAGCTACTGTGTCCGTGTCTTTATTTCAGTGTGTGGTGTGGTTTTATTTAGTGATAAGCTAGCTTAAGTAAAAGGTTTATGTAATCACAATAAAGTTATGAGCGGCTTAGATAAGCTGAAGGCTGCATAAGCCTGAGGCCATATAAGCGATCAACTTTTTGTGATTGGTTGTTAAATGACTAAGCAGTTGCTAGGCAGATCAGTTTTCCCGGTTGGTTTTTTCCTATTGGTTTAAGGGGTTGTGCATCAGGATGAAGAGGAGGGTCTTAGGTTAGTATATAGGGGGTGGCCATCTTGCTAGACTCCCTCTTGCCTTTCAGTTTATGCCCGCCCGCCCTCCCAGAATGCGTCTACGTTTTTTGTTCTTGCTGTGGGCTATTGAAAGCCAGATTGGCGGGAAATCGCTGCCAACCAGCTGTCACACAGGCATAAGTGGTCATTGTGGGGCTCCCTCTTTAAATGGACGGCAGGTGTGTCCTTTTCTTGCGGTTGGACATTTAGACGTTCCCCTGCGGGAACCGAACGTTTGCCAGAGAAAGAGGGGTAAGGCCAGCACAATGCGGGTTATGCGGGAAGGAGGCGGGGTATGTGTACTCCCCTCCTTGGTTTGGTGGTTTGTCATCTAGGTGACGGGTGCTGGTGTTTGGCAGCGGTTTTCTGTTTGCCATCCTCCAAACTAAAGTTAATATATATTCAATTCAATTCTAATTCGGCCTCAATTATTAGTTTAAAGAGTTGGTCAGCGATTAATAAACATCGTCTGACCTTTAACTCCAGCTACTGTGTCCGTGTCTTTATTTCAGTGTGTGGTGTGGTTTTATTTAGTGATAAGCTAGCTTAAGTAAAAGGTTTATGTAATCACAATAAAGTTATGAGCGGCTTATAGGAACTAGCACAACATAGATGAACCTTAGTGTGCCTTTATGTGCACTTGTGTATTAGGGAACTTACAGTGTGGGCTCCAGTGGGGCAGGGACCAGTGTGAATGACACATATTCTCTGTACAGCACTGTGTAAATTTGTAGTGTTATATAGATAATAGTAATTATATTTAGTGAATTGTATATAGGTGGTGGTAGCACTGTCCGCCTCAGCTGGCAATAGGGCCTGGAGGGGTCCTATGGACACAGCATATCTTTTAACTTTTTAGCACATAGAAGCGGGACCCTCGCGGGACCTGGAAATGGGCGTGGCTTTGGATGGGAGGGGTGTGGCTTTAGCTATGGGGGCATGGCCTTGCAGCACGGACCTGTTTGTCATTGTGGGGGTGTGCCCAGACCTTCCCGAGCAGCTGTGCAGCCCCCTGCTCACCTCCGTGTAATGTGCACTCCATCCATTCAGCGATCACTCGCTGCTTTACATAGCAGTTCTACTATACCTAACGCTAAATCTGCTCCTGGAAAAGGCCGGGACCTACACACCGAGCTGCCGACCTTATACTTCTCTTACCATTGGGTAATAATTAGGAATGAGCGGGTTAGGTTCCCTGAGAACCGAACCCCCCCCCCCCCCGAACATCACGTCCCGAGCCCAGATCCGAGTCCGGATCGGAAACCAGAATGAGGCAAAACGTCATCAACTCGCTGTCGGATTCTCGTGGGGGTTTGAATTCCATATAAGTCGCCGTGCGTCGCCGCCATTTTCATTCCAGTCCTGGAGAGTGCAGCGACAGGACGTGTCTCATCAGTGACTGTGCGGGAAAGTGGCATGGCGCGTGGGGTGGCGACCTGCTCTTTTGTATCACTACAGTGCTGTCTTGTGCTGTATCAGTCCAGTGGGGGTGTCCCGTGCTGCCATAAGTTTAGTACTGCTGTATAAGTCCAGTCCAGTGGTGCTGATCTTGTGCTGCATCAGTCCAGTGGTGTCCTGTGCTGCCATAAGTCCAGTGGTGGTGTCCTGTGCTGCCGTAAGTCCAGTGGTGCTGCCATATAAGTCCAGTCCAGTGGTGTCGTATAAGTCCAGTCCAGTGGTGATGCCGCATAAGTCCTGTGGTACTGCCGTATACATCCAGGGGTATTGCCGTATAAGTCCAGTCCAGTGGTGCTGCCGTATAAGTCCCGTACAATGGTGCTGCTGTATAAGTCCAGGGGTACTGCCGTATAAGTCCAGAGGTACTGCCATATAAGTCCAGTCCAGTGGTGCTGCTGTATAAGTCCAGTCCAGTGGTGCTGCCGTATAAGTCCCATACAATGGTGCTGCCGTATAAGTCCAGGGGTACTGCCGTATAAGTCCAGTCCAGTGGTGCTGCCGTATAAGTCCAGTGGTGCTGCCGCATAAGTCCTGTGGTACTGCCGTATACGTCCAGGGGTATTGCCGTATAAGTCCAGTCCAATGGTGCTGCCGCATAAGTCCAGTCCAGTCATGCTGCAATATAAGTCCGGTACAGTGGTGTTGCCATATAAGTCCAGTCCAGTGGTGCTGCCGTATAAATTCAGTCCAGTGGTGCTGCCGTATAAGTCCCATACAATGGTGCTGCCGTATAAGTCCAGGGGTACTGCCATATAAGTCCATTCCAGTGGTGCTGCCGTATAAGTACCGTACAATGGTGCTGCCGTATAAGTCCAGGGGTACTGCCGTATAAGTCCAGAGGTACTGCTGTATAAGTCCAGTCCAGTGGTGCTGCTGTATAAGTCCTGTCCAGTGGTGCTGCCATATAAGTCCCGTACAATTGTGCTGTTGTATAAGTCCAGGGCTACTGCCGTATAAGTCCAGTCCAGTGGTGCTGCCGTATAAGTCCAATGGTGCTGCCATATAAGTCCAGGGGTACTGCCGTATAAGTCCAGTCCAGTGGTGCTGCCGTATAAGTCCAGTCCACTGGTGCAGCCGTATAAGTTCAGTGCAGTGGTGCTGCCATATAAGGCCAGTCCAGTGGTGCTGCCGTATAAATCCAGCGGTACTGCCATACAAGTCCAGGGGTACTGGCGTATAAGTCCAGGGGTACTGCCGTATAAGTCCACTGATGCTTTCCCGTGCTGTATATTATTTACTCCAAATAAAGGGGTTACTGTATCAATATTTAATCCAAATATTTTTTCCAGGGTTTGCCCTGTGTGGTGTTAGGGTACGCTCTACTGTGCCGCATATAGGGGGTCATTCCGAGTTGTTCGCTCGTTATTTTTTTTTCCGCAACGGAGCGATTAGTCGCTAATGTGCATGCGCAATGTCCGCAGTGCGACTGCGCCAAGTAAATTTGCTATGCAGTTAGGTATTTTACTCACGGCATTACAAGGTTTTTTCTTCGTTCTGGTGATCGTAATGTGATTGACAGGAAGTGGGTGTTTCTGGGCGGAAACTGTCCGTTTTATGGGTGTGTGTGAAAAAACGCTACCGTTTCTGGGAAAAACGCGGGAGTGGCTGGAGAAACGGGGGAGTGTCTGGGCGAACGCTGGGTGTGTTTGTGACGTCAAACCAGGAACGACAAGCACTGAACTGATCGCACTGGCAGAGTAAGTCTCTAGCTACTCAGAAACTGCACAGAGAAGTCTATTCGCAATTCTGCTAATCTTTCGTTCGCAATTTTGATAAGCTAAGATTCACTCCCAGTAGGCGGCGGCTTAGCGTGTGCAAAGCTGCTAAAAGCAGCTTGCGAGCGAACAACTTGGAATGACCCCCTATTGTGTTATATAACTCCAGAAAAATAATGGAGAACAAAAATTTGGAGGATAAAATAGGGAAAGATCAAGAACCACTTCCTCCTAGTGCTGAAGCTGCGGCCACTAGTCATGATGACATAGAAGATGAAATGCCATCTACGTCATCTGCCATCCTGTCTGACACTGCAGTGCCACACCTAGAAGGGCCAGGTGTTTGTGTCACTTAACAAAGTCATCCAGCTGCCTCGGTGCAACCTTTTGGCCTAAAAGCAATATTGTGAGGTGTGAGGTGTTTAGAATAGACTGGAAATGAGTGGAAATTAATGTTATTGAGATTAATAATACCGTAGGATCAAAATTACCCCAAATTCTGTGATTTTTACTGATTTTGTGTTTTTTTTCAAAAATCATCCAGGTCCAAAACCAGAAAGAATGGTTTTGGCAAAACCAATCCAGATCCAAAACACGAGCGGGGATCCAGATCCAAAACCAAAACACAAAACCCGAAAAGTGCCCGCAGCACATCTCTAGTAATAATCAAATTGTAATAACATCTAGTACATAAACTGTAAAACACTCCGTAGATTATCTTAGTAACTTACAAGCAGGGGTTAAAGTGAGCCGTAAGGGGGCAGAACTGTGTTCTGTCAGTTCCACTTGGAGTCGAAACGCAGTTCCGCTTCCTCTGGCTCACCTAACCCGATGTGTGCCCAGGGCCGCAGGGAGTTGTCGGGCACCCGCTGGTAACAATTGTGTTACCAGCGGGTGCCCGGCTCCCTTTCCACGGTGGAAGCCAGCGGCAGGAGCTCACTACTGAGCTCCGGTTTCCGGCTTTGTCAGTTTGCGCTATGAGAGAGACGTCATGACGACTCTCTCATAGTGCCGAGGAGTGGACGCCAGGAAGTCTGCAGCGGTCGGACACGGGAGCGGGGCTTGGTGAGTATGGTGGGTTTTTTTTGTTTTGTTTTTTTACATATGTGTGATGTATTAGCGGCTTGTCTACTGGAGTCAAGCTACAGGTGGGCAAACTACTTGGGGGCTAACTACAAGGGGGCTAATTTTACAAGGTAGCAAGCTACTGGGGGCAAACTACAAGGGGGCTAACTTCTGGGGGAAAACTACAAGGGGGCTAACTATAAGGGGCAAGCTACAAGAGGGCAAGCTACGGGGGGGCATTAGTACTGGGGACAAAACTAATGGGGCATTACTACTGAGGGCAAACTACAGGGGGCATTACTACTGGGGGCATAACTACAGGAGCTAAACTACTGGGGGCATTACTACTTGGGGCTAAACTACAAGGGGGGAAACTACAGGGGGCATTACTACTGGGGGCAAAACTACAGGTGCTAAACTACAAGGGGGCTATACTACAGGGGGGCTAACCTACTGGGGGCATTACTAATGGGGGCAAACTACAGGGGCTAAACTACTGGGGGCATAACTGCAGGGGCTAAACTACTGGGGGCATTACCACTGGGAGGCTAAACTAAAGGGGGGGGGGTAAACTACTGGGGTCATAATTGCAGGGGCATTACCACTGGGGGCTAAACTACTGGGGCTAAATGACTCGGGGCATTACTACAGGTGACATTACTACTTGGGGCAATACTCCACGGGGCATTACCATTGAGGGCATTACTAATGGGGCACTACTAATGAGGGCATTGTAAAGGGGGCACTTCGTAGGAGGCATCACTCCTGGGGACATAAAGGGCACTACTACTGGGGGCATTGCATAAGTGGCACCACAACTATGGGCTATATATAATGGGCACTACCACTGTGGGCACTACCAGTACAGTGGCCACTGCATAAGGAGCACTACTACTGTGGGCATTGTATAAGGGGCGCTACAGCTGTGGGCATTGTATAAGGAGCACTACTACTGTGGGCATTGTATAAGGGGCGCTACTGCTGTGGGCATTGTATAAGGGGCGCTACTGCTGTGGGCATTATATAAGGGGAACTACTGCTGTGGGCATTATGTGTATTACGGGGCTCTACTACTGTGGGTATTATGTGTATTAGGGGTGCTACTACTGTGGGCATTATTACTATTGTGTGATCACGGCCCTTTCTTTTTGAGACCACATCCCTTTTTGGGGGCGCGCAATACCTTTATTCCATGGGCGCCGGGGGGATGTGGGGTGAGTTCCACCACCTCTCTAGGACCGCTTTCAGCACTTCTTACAAGTAGATAGGGGCAATGATAAGTGCTGCGCCTGACACAGAGAGATCTGCAGCGTGGGCTACCACCTGCTCCTGGAATCCAGTAAAGGGTGCACTCAATGACAAGGTTGCACAACATGCAGGTGAACCTGTGGCATACCTCCCAACTGTCCCGAATGCAGCGGGACTGTCCCGCTAATTGGACACTGACCCGCTGTCCCAACTGCAGGCCACAGTGTCCCGCGGGTGGGGCGGAGGGACAGATTGGGAGAGCCAGTGATCACCCCTGCTCTGCTCTACAAAGCAGCCTGTGGTTACTGAATAGATAGTGCAGGGAGGGTTAGCCGGGGGATGCCAAACTTCTAGGGAGTGCTAGGCATGCTCTCAAAATGCCGAAAATGGGGGTCGCGACTTGCGGCCCCACCCACCCCTTCTGGGGCCCCGCACCCTTTTTGGACATGGCTCTGGTGCAGCAGGTCCCAAGTCCATAGACTGTGAAGTTGGGAGGTATGCTGTGGTACAGGGCTAAGTGTGGTGCCTTCATTAATGTGCACAATGCAGAGTGAGAAATGTCCATATTAGTAGTATAGAGTCTCTGCCGTAGTGTTGTCACACTGGTGTGCTCAGTGGAGTACAGATAGTATCCTGCCCAAGCCTGGAGTTCAGGTGGGTTCCTTTTGGTGAAGAGCGACAAATGTTCCTGGCAGTTGTGTACTGGCAAGCTGGCGTCCCGGCCCACCAGGCGTAGCACCTAACCCAAATCCTGCTGCTCCGATGCCGTGCTCCCTTCCTGGTAAGTATTGGGATGTACGCCTGCTCTAGACGTGTGCCACTAGTCCCACCGGTGCCGAAACTTGCTAGGATGTAATAGTGCTATCCCACGCTGGTTGCCACGGAGACCCGCCAGACGCTGCCCGAACATTGGAAGTCACACTCTTGCGAGATCCGTCTTCTACTGGTGTCCTTTGCAGAAGTTAGTCCGACTGCTCGACTGGCTAGCCGGCGAGGAGACTTCAGGTGGTAGATGGCGGTGGATGATCTCAGCGTTTGCAGTTTTGGGCTTGTGTTGATGGCGATATAAGATACCCCATATGTATTCCCAATGTGGAAAGGGAGCAATAAACTTTAAGGTTTTGCCTCTGAATGCCTTCAAGTAAAGAAATATTTCTCCACGTCTTCATCATTAACCTTTATTAAAAATCAGCCAGATGCACAAGATTGTAAGCTCTTCTGGGTAATAATTCATGTTTGTCGTGTGCATCTATTACAGCCCCGGCACGCGCAATTTCAATGCATCGTAAAAATATTTATTGCAAAGTTCTTTGAGACTTGCTGATTATCACGTGCTCCACAGGGGTCCCTGAAAAACGCTGTTACCTTGAAGAAGTCTTTCTTTTCACATTGCCATTTAGAAAATACATTTGCAGGGAATCAATAAACAGCTCAGTTTGGGGGATTGTCATAATACCTTGTTTATTTCTTGTTTAAAGCAGACAGTGGAAAATAAAGCTATTGACTCTATAGCAATGTCAACGCCGCAAAATACAACCGTGTACGAGTATGTAGAAGTTAATATTTTGGAATAATATCACATTTTTAAGAAAGCAAAGAAAATACCGTAGGTGGTTTTCCTTCAATATGGTGAAAGGAATGTTCAGTAAGCCGACGCAGCAGATAACCGCAGAGGCAGCGTACTTACAAAAACAACAACCCTAAAATGCATAGTTAAAGGGCTTGCGTTTTCGGACACCCATCTCAGATTAATAGTACACCCCCCAACCCTGCACTCTTCAGACAGGACTCTAAGTGTATCTTCTTGCAGCAACTGGCGCAGGGGGAGGAGTCATTCGCTCACAGTACTACAGGAACCTGGCGGTTCTTAGGAGTCTGTGCTATTAATGGGAGGTATGTAATTAATGGCTATGGCTCCTGTTAGATCAGGTATCACATTCATCACACTCCCAGCTAGGCCCCACACTCATTTGCTTCATCATGACATTACCCCCCAGCCAGGATGATGTGATTCAATGCTAAAAAACACCTGGTCCACCCACGTCAGCCGGAAAGTGGGTGACATTAAAAAAGACCTGTTCCCTCTTATGGAAATCTAGGAGAGCCAGAGGTGGGCTGGGACAGGTGGAAGGTTGCTCCACCACCAGCAGTCTTGGGCAGCTTCCTGTAAAGTGCACCTGCCCCGGTGGTCCAATGGTGGTTCGACGCAGTCTCTGGGCTCCTGACGGCATATCATGATGACTACAGATTGAGCTTGTATTTCCTACAGAGCAACTGGAAGGTGTAGCTCCAAACTTATGGGCCCATTTATCAAAGAGCGATAAAACTTGTTGTGAATGATAAAACTCGTTGAGTATGGATCTCCAGCCAATCAGCTCCCAATTGCCATGACAGTTGGCAGCTGATTGACTGGAGCACCATTTATCAAACGCAACACGTTTTATCACTCAATGATAAATGAGCCTCTAGTGAGCACATGGAGTGGTGTGGCTGCCTCGTTATAGCGCTCTGTGCTGCCTGTGAGTGTGAGTGACACAGCCACACTGTTACTCAGTGTCCCCCAATTGCCATCTTCTGTCCCCCCAGATCCACAAAAGTGCGTGCCCCTAGTTTTCCCCCACGCCCACCTCCAGATAAAGTATGTTAGATTCATTCTTAATAGGAGGCTCCCATATTCATTAATATCCAAATACAGTATGTCAGATTCATTCTTAATAGGAGGCTCCCATATTCATTAATATCCAAATACAGTATGTCAGTGACTCATATTACCCTAGAGGACTGTCAGTGGGAGAAAGAAGCAAGTACAGCATGGGAAGAGCCCAGTTACAAGAAGAGAAAGAGAAAAGCAGATAAAGGGAGGAAAAGAGAAATCAGTGACAAGGAGTCCTGTAGGGATCTGATGGCATATTAGGTGTATATGCGGGAACAGACATATAAGGGCATGTGGAGGAGTCTGACAACGTCATGTGTGGGGGAATGTGTGATATCTAGATATATATATAGATATTAGATAAAGATAGATAGATAGATAGATAGATAGATAGATATGAGATAGATAGACAGACATTAGATATATAAATAAATAGACAGACATTGGATAGATAGATGATAGACAGATAGATAATAGATAGATAGAGAGAGAGAGAGAGAGAGAGAGAGAGAGAGATAAATAGTTAAATATGAGATAGATAGACAGACATTAGATATATAAATAGATAGACAGACATTGGATAGATGATAGATAGAAAGACATTAGATAGATATGATATGAGATAGACAGACATTAGATAAATATTTGATAGATATGAGATAGGTATTCAGATATTATTACCAGTTATTTATATAGCACACACATATTCCGCAGCACAGTACAGAGAATATTTACTCATTCACATCAGTCCCTGCCCCAGTGGAGCTTACACTCTATATTCCCTATCACATGTACACACAGACACATTAACAACACTAGGATTAATTTTTGTTTGAAGCCAATTAGCCTACCAGTATATTTTTGGATTGTGGGAGGAAACCAGAGTACCTGGAGGAAACCCACACAAGTACAGGGAGAATATACAAACTTCACACAGTTAGGGCCATGGTGGGAATCGAACCCATGACCTCAGTGCTGTGAGGCAGTAATGCTAACCATTACACCATCCGTGCTGCCCATTAGACATTAGATAGATAGATAGATAGATAGATAGATAGATAGATAGATAGATAGATAGATAGATATGAGATAGACAGATAGATAGACATTAGATAGATAGATAGATAGATAGATAGATAGATAGATAGATAGATAGATAAATATTTAATAGATATTTAAAAATTAGAGACTGTGCAATTGTAACTAGAGGGATTCCACGGGTGCTGCAGCTACTGGGTGATCTAGACGGCAGGCTGATAACATATTAATCATAGGCCCGGATATGACTGCACCTACTCAGGAGCGAGTCTCCGCGTCTTTCTGTACACTGCCGGCTCATTAGTAACACCGCTCACCTTCCTTTACTCTACCGCACACCTGTCACAAGCACATGTTACGGCGTGAATGGCAAAAAGGAAAAGTGTGACGACCCAAAAATAAAAAATCTATCTGTTGTATGGCTGTGTGCTGTGCGAAACGATAATGAGTGAAAGTTCTGCTCAGCGTCTGTATCAGTGTGTGCCTTATAGTGAATGAACGTAGTGTGAGTTGATGCATTATGCAGAGCCATATGTCTCGCTAACCGGCTTGCAGCACACGCTTGTAGCATAGATCTTACAGCGAGCGCCGTGGAAGTGTTGTTTTCTATTTTGGGGTTGACATCAGATTGGCATTTACAGCAAATCACTGTGGGTTATATCTTCTTACAGTGGGCTGCAGAATCTTCAGGGGTTGTTTTTGCATGTTGTGGCGATTTATACGGATGATCAACTATTTCACTTATCAGACGGTTTCTTCCAAAACTAGCGGACATGGTTTATACGAACCCTTTCCTGGTGGAAGACCGCGCGCGCCTGCAGCTTACATTGTAACGTATTAACCAGTTGTTGTATAGACTGGCCCAGTTTATATACTGTAGGTCAGGGGTGGGGAACCTCAGGCCCGCGGGCCGTATAAGGCCCGCAAAGCCACTTGATCAGGCCCAGTCAGGCTCACCTAACCGAGGGAGATGCCGGGCGCCTGCTGAGATTTTGTTACCAGCGGGCGCCCGGCTCCTTCTCCTCAGCAGCAGCCGGAGGCAGGAGCTCACTCCTGATCTCCAGCTTCCGGCTCAGGCAGTGTGCATGTGTGGCACTCCCATAGTTCCGAGGAGCGGGCAGCCAGGCGAAGGGCAGCGGTCCGGAAACAGGAGCGGGGCTGGTGAGTATTGTGTTTTTTTTTCTTTTAATGTGTGTGTGTGTAAGCGGCACTACTAGGGGGCATGACAACTGACTGGAGGAATATCTAATGGGGCATATCAACTGATTGGGGGCATATCTAATGGGGCATAACAAATGACTGGGGGCATATCTAATGGGGCATATCAACTGACTGGGGGAATATCTAATGGGGCATATCAACTGATTGGGGGCATATCTAATGGGGCATAACAACTGATTGGGGGCATATCTAATGGGGCATATCAACTGACTGGGGGAATATCTAATGGGGCATAACAACTGACTGGGGGCATATCTAATGGGGCATATCAACTGACTGGGGGAATATATAATGGGGCATAACAACTGACTGGGGGCATATCTAATGGGGCATATCAACTGACTGGGGGAATATCTAATGGGGCATATCAACTGACTGGGGGCATATCTAATGGGGCATATCAACTGACTGGGGGAATATCTAATGGGGCATAACAACTGACTGGGGGCATATCTAATGGGGCATATCAACTGACTGGGGGCATATCTAATGGGGCATAACAACTGACTGGGGGCATATCTAATGGGGCATAACAACTGACTAGGGGCATATCTAATGGGGCATAACAACTGACTGGGGGAATATCTAATGGGGCATAACAACTGATTGGGGGCATATCTAATGGGGCATATCAACTGACTGGGGGCATATCTAATGGGGCATAACAACTGACTGGGGGCATATCTAATGGGGCATATCAAATGACTGGGGGCATATCTAATGGGGCATATCAAATGACTGGGGGCATATCTAATGGGGCATATCAACTGACTGGGGGCATATTTAATGGGACATAACAACTGACTAGGGGCATATCTAATGGGGTATAACAAGTGACTGGAGGTATATCTACTGGGGCATAACAACTGACTGGGGGCAGGCTAATTTTTAAGTTGATCATTTTTGTATGGCCCCCGAAGGATTTTATAAATTACCAAATGGCCCTTGGTTGAAAAAGGTTCCCCACCCCTGCACTAGGTATTGTCTCTTATTCTGCACACAGCGCCTCCTACAGCCAGGTTTAGTGATTATCAGCTCCTAGACCCTATAATTACAGTTTCCTGTCGCTGCTATTTGAGACAATGAGAAAATCATGATCGCCCCCAAATGCATTAAAATACAACCACAGGGGCTCTGAAAGAAGGGATCCACAGGCACCACTACGCAATGTAGGTCTGTAGGAGCAGAGAGTATCGGGGATGGATCCTACGGACTGAGGGGGTCATTCAGATGTGATCACTGCTGTACGTTTTCACACTGCGGGCGATCAGATCCAAACTGCGTATGGACCGCACAGCGCCGGCGCGTCGCACGGCTGCAACAGGCATAGGCGCCCTGCTACAGGACGGTGCGAAGAATCCTTTCACACAGGCGTTCGCAAGGAGACTGACAGGAAGAGGGCGTTTGTGGGTGGCAACTGAGCGTTTTCCAGGAGTGTCTGGAGAAACGCAGGTGGGCTCAGGCGTTTGTAGGGCGGGTGTCTGACGTCAGCTCTGGTCCGCGCAGAGACTGCACAAAATCAGTCTGTACAGCTCTGCTACACATGCGATCGCACACTTGCACAGCGAAAATACATTCCCCCTGTAGGCAGCGACTATCTCATCACAGGACTGCAAAAATCGCAGCCCAGCGATCAGGTCTGAATTACCTCCTGAGCGCAAGGTTTCAGAAATGTATTTTTTTTAATGTATTGGGCATTTTACAGCATTGACAGTGAGGCAGCGACGGGGACACATACAGTGGCGCCGGGGGGGGGGGGTACTAATTACCCTTGCTGATGGAGGGGCCCAAATTCCCTTTCCCCCCTTACCTGGCAGCAGCTCCTCCCCTCAGATCTGCTGCATGCTGCGCTGCCGTGTGGCCAGGGAGGCGCTTAATATACAATATTTTCTGTATTTTTTTCTAAGGTTGCATGGCCACGCCTACTGTGATTAGGCCACACACCCTGAAAAGTACCTGGGCCCAGCAAGGCTCTATACTGTCCTGGGGACGCAGGGAGATGTATGGGTGTATGGGCATATTATGTTGCCGAAGTGTAAAAATTGGGTATGTATGTATATGTCCCCTCCACACGACGGGGCACCATCAAAATTGACGGGGGGGGGGGGACTCGTTTCCCGCTGAAGGGGGGGGGGGGGGGAGTGGACCCGCTCCCCCTCTCTCAGGGTCAGTGGTTGTGCTCACTCTGCATCAGCCCATATAGTGTAAGTGACATCATATTCCTGGTACCCTACCCCTTCTCTGGCATGTAAGATGTCACAGGCAGGGCCCTCTGTCCTGTTCCTGCCCAGCACTACCTGTCCCCTAGTACCGTTCAGCGACTCTGACTATGGGGTCTATGTACTTGAAGAGCGATAAAGCACCAGCCAACCGGCTCCTAACTGCCATATTACCGGCTGTGTTTGACAGATAGGAGCTGATTGGCTGGTACTTTATCTCCTTCCACTTTATCTCTCGCTAAGGCTTAGTACATAGCCCCCACAGTGACTTGTGAACCCTCGCCCCTTGTCCGTTTCCTATCCAGGTTGTCAGTGTTATTCCTAAGATACGTCACCCTACAATTACTGTACTATGGACACGTCATTTAATACCTAAAGTACATTAAAGGGTTGCTGCGCTGCTGGTGCTCTATGGGCCGGCATCGGATGCTGTCACCCCAGGCAGCCCCTGCGTGATTACGCCCTGATTTATAGTATATCTCACACTATTTATAAAAAGTAATGTCAAACATTTGCAATCAGTCTAATATGTGGCGCAAAAATAAATACAGCTGTTAGACAAAATGTATCATGGAAGAAAAGCTCAAACATTCAGATGTCAGGTAATTTCCTCCAGCAGCTCCACATAATTAGACTTAGCAGAGCTTGTCCTCATCAGGACGCTGACAACAGAAAATAAACGTGGAGGTCGCCGCGGCGGGCGCAGAGCCATGCCCAGCGCGTATGTAGTCATCTTCTTCTTTCCTGTAATTTATAATGAATAGAGTATAAATGTGAGCAGAGCCTGAGCTGGTGCAGAACGTGCTGCGCTGCCTGGTGAGACGCGGAGCGTGCTGTCACATCGCTGAGGGTGAATGGCACCTGAGTGACGCGTAATGAGGGAATGCTTAGTTTGCGGGGTGAGCACTTACTGCGCTGTCTGTAATCTGACAGAACTGATAGATTTTTGTGGTGCAAAAAAAAAAGGATTTTAGAAAAGTGCTGCAGCAAATTGGATGTGTGACTCCTCGCCTGTCGCGGCCCGTTCCACATACGGTATATATCTTATATTATTACTAGAAGTATTTTATGCTTGCGCCCTGTGAGTGGTATGCTCGTTCACCGGGATCACCTGTAAGAAGAGTACAGGGGGGCAGATTCCGCGTAAAGCGGCTAAACCCGACTAAACTATTGCGCGTGACGTGAAAAGTCCCATTTGGGCGCCCAAACAGGTCACTTTTCGTGCATTTCAGTTCGCCAACCCCCTGGAGTAGCGAGCTGAAATCCTGATATCGCACCCGTCGGCAGCGACATTTGAATAGCTACCGGCGGGCGCAATCGCAGGTGGGAGAGGGGACGGACATTTGCATCCCACTCATTATGTGACAAAAGCACAGGAAAAGCTGTAAATGGGAGCTATGTGTGTCCCATGTCTATGGGAGCTATGTGGGTCTGTCTTGGTGGTCAGAAGCTAGGGTGTATTTCTGATTTGCGTGGTAGCACATAGCGGCAGGGGAGCGGCTGTGAAATACCGTACACATAAAAAGATTCCTCCTGCCAGCATCGAATCACCATCGCGCCAGATTTCAGCCAGTCTGCATAAGCCGAAGCTCGCTCAGCAGCAATTGGATTTG
The DNA here is from genome assembly GCF_028390025.1 of Pseudophryne corroboree. Lineage (NCBI taxonomy): Eukaryota > Metazoa > Chordata > Amphibia > Anura > Myobatrachidae > Pseudophryne > Pseudophryne corroboree. The sequence goes on from NC_086452.1 coordinate 13,363,826, forward strand.
TACGTAAGCCACTGGGCTTGCCTACAAATCTGAATCAGACCCTTAATTGTCAACATTGATTGTCAGAGCAACTGTGAGAGCCTGGTATAAGGTGTGCCAGTGGCCACTCCCAGTCTCTCGCTACCTGGGGAGCAGGCAGGTAATGCGCTAGTACTGCTGATTTGTGAGAGTGACATTAGGTTCTTGCAACCTGATAGAGGAAAACAGTATGTGTGTATATATATATATATATATATATATATATATAAATATATAGCAATAAAAGAAGACTTTAAATAATCAAATTCCGTGTATATACAGCATCAAAAGATACAGCTCAAACCGACGTTTCGGGGCGCGTAGCCCCTTTTTCAAGCTACGCGCCCCGAAACGTCGGTTTGAGCTGATTATTTAAAGTCCTGGAGTGCCGCCGTCTTCTTTCATTGCTACCTATACCGCTTCTGCGAAAGGCACCCGGGCCATTTACACTTCAAGATAGTGAGTGCCGGACTATATGCTGCTATATATATATATATATATATATCGTCCCACAGATCCGGCTCTCCTGTAGTTCCATTACTGCACCGGGTGCCTGCGTGGTTAACGAAATAGAAAGACAGCAGACGCGGCACTCCAAGTGACTTGAGAAATAACAGCTCTTACAACAGGCAGATGTATAAAGTACGACGTTTCAATGCCGCTTTATTAGGGCATTTTCCTCATGTACCTGAGGAAAATGCCCTAATAAAGCGGCATTGAAATGTCGTACTTTATACATCTGCCTGTTGTAAGAGCTGTTATTTCTCAAGTCACTTGGACTGCCGCGTCTGCTGTCTTTCTATATATATATATATATATATATATATATAAAACATAAACATATATATATCACTAAGGTTACTGTATCTCGACTGGTACAGTGACAAGTTCCAGAGCATCACAATTATTCTGCTGTAGCAATTTGTGGGTTTTGTATGTGTGACTGTCATATACTCTATAATACAGGATGTGTCATGTCCATTCTGAATATTTCATTAAGACCCAGGTGGTTAGAGAAAATATATTCATGTTATCTGGTGTTCCTGTGATCCCGCTGCTTCTTCTGACTCCAAATAAAAAAGTGAAGAAATACCACAAAATGTACTAAAGTCTTTAAAATTTTCATATGCATTTTGCTTAAATATGTAACATTTATACTCTGAGCAGAGCCGCCGGCAAAAATTTCCTAACTGAGAAAATAAAACTAAGACGCTCCTCCACTTTTGTCGTTGATGTGCGTTGCATGCTAAATCGCCTGTTTACGTAGCTGCCCTGATTGGCAGATTACATTCCTCCGCAGCTGCTCTGATTGGCAGATTACATTTCCTCGCATTCCTCATTTTCTGGGTGTATCAGCAATTTAGTGTCAAATACTTGTGATATATTATTGCTGCAAACAATTAATGTCTCAAACGACTGGCAAATTCAGATTACCGTGAATGCTGATTGAAGCGCTAAAGCCGACACAATGTATACTATGGCATAACAAACACTTCACTTTATTCCTCGCGGTGGGTTATAACTACTAGAACTGTAATATTTATTGCATTATATTGCTGCTGATAGGGTTTGCTAAGGACTTGGCTTCCTGCATTAAACTTCACTTTTACCCTTTTATGCATTTATTTTGTATTTTTTGCAGAGTTGGGGGCCAGTTTCCTGCGCACTTTTATATTGCGCCGTACGTTTTAGTGCTGTGTTTATGCATTTTGGTTCAGGAATGGTTTTTAGAAAATTAAACACCCTGACCACTTTATGGCACAGACATAAAAATGGTTCATTATCTTAATAAAAATAGCTTTTATTATGAATATACATGGATTCAAAATATTATCGGTTATTTCTCATTTATGTCTGCAAAAAGCTATTTTATTAGACCTAACATCCTGATATTTGTACTTTAAAAATGTTTTATAGAAAATCAAATCAACGGAAAACTTTTCTCTCTTTGTTAACGAATACATTCATCATTATGTAATTTCACTAATAAATAAACTCTGCATTCCGAGGTTCTACTACAGGTAATTACATTTAGCCATAAGCGAATATTATGCTCTACAAATAGGCTGCAAAGCAATCTCATTATATTCTGGAGAAAAAGGGTTTACACCCATCCCCCCCCCATGCACCCACCAACACCCTGATATAACATTCCGTCACATGCGTCCTGTATTTATCCCAGCATATATTCTGTATCTGGATGGAATATAGACAGCACATAGCTAGTCAGTAAGTCGCGGGGGTCTAAAGGTCAACAGGGGTCAAAATGTTGATGGTCAAATGATTGACACAGTCAAAAGGTTGATACGTTGATTCTCATGATTGTTAGGGTTAAGGTTAGGGGTCAGCGTTCGGTACTTGTGGAAGTGGGAGTTAGGGATAGGCTGCCAGAGTGGGGCGGGGATAGAGTTAGGGATAGGCACTTGGTGGAGGATTAGGGTTAGGCTGTGGAAGGGGAAGGTTAGGGTTAGGCACTTGGCGGAGGATTAGGGTTAGGCTGTGGAAGGGGACGGTTAGGGTTAGGCACTTGGCGGAGGATTAGGGTTAGGCTGTGGAAGGGGACGGTTAGGGTTAGGCACTTGGCGGAGGATTAGGGTTAGGCTGTGAAACGGGATGGTTAGGGTTAGGCACTTGGTGGAGGATTAGGGTTAGGCTGTGGAAGGGGACGGTTAGGGTTAGGCACTTGGTGGAGGATTAGGGTTAGGCTGTGGAAGGGGACGGTTAGGGTTAGGCACTTGGTGGAGGATTAGGGTTAGGCTGTGGAAGGGGACGGTTAGGGTTAGGCACTTGGCGGAGGATTAGGGTTAGGCTGTGGAAGGGGACGGCTAGGGTTAGGTACTAGAGGGAGGATTAGGGTTAGGCTGTGGAAGGGGACGGTTAGGGTTAGGAACTTGGCGGAGGATTAGGGTTAGGCTGTGGAAGGGGATGGTTAGGGTTAGGCACTGGGCGGAGGATTAGGGTTAGGCTGTGGAAGGGGACGGTTAGGGTTAGGCACTTGGCGGGGGATTAGGGTTAGGCTCTGGAAGGGGACGGTTAGGGTCAGGCACTTGACGGAGGATTAGGGTTAGGCTCTGGAAGGGGAAGGTTAGGGTTAGGCACTTGGCGGAGGATTAGGGTTAGGCTGTGGAAGGGGACGGTTAGGCACTTGGCGGAAGATTAGTGTTAGGCTGTGGAAGGGGACGGTTAGGCACTTGGCGGAGGATTAGGGTTAGGCTGTGAAGCTGTTGAAGGGGATGGTTAGGCACTTGGCGGAAGATTAGTGTTAGGCTGTGGAAGGGGACGGTTAGGGTTAGGCACTTGGTGGAGGATTAGGGTTAGGCTGTGGAAGGGGACGGTTAGGGTTAGGCACTTGGTGGAGGATTAGGGTTAGGCTGTGGAAGGGGACGGTTAGGGTTAGGCACTTGGCGGAGGATTAGGGTTAGGCTGTGGAAGGGGAAGGTTAGGGTTAGGCACTTGGCGGAGGATTAGGGTTAGGCTGTGGAAGGGGACGGTTAGGGATAGGCACCAGGGGGAGGGAGAGGGTTAGGATTAGGGTAAGAATAACAAAAAAGTGTCAACATTTTATGTGTCAACCATTTGCACTTCGACCTTTTGACTCTATTAACCTTTTGATCCTATCAACCTGACTCGTCCACCATTTAACACTGTCACTACTTACTGACGATTTATATACTGTTGATCTTTTATTGCACTCCCCATATATTCTGTATTGTCTGTGACACCATATTCACTCCATTTGAAGAAAGGCTTCTCTCTGATACACTATACAATACAATTCTCAATCATTTCCCTCTTTGCACCCCCTGCAGACAATTTTCCTTTTTTTTTTTTTTGCGATACCCCTAACATTTGTGTAGTGAACATGACTGCTATTACATAAAATGTTTGGATGCCGCTTTATAAAAGAAATATGTAGAGATGAGCGGGTTCAGTTCTCAGAGAACCAGACCCCCCCAAACTTCACGTCCCGAGCCCGGATCCGAGTTCGGCCTCGGGTTTTCCCGCCTGACTCGGAAACCAGAACGAGGCAAAACGTCATAATCTTGCTGTCGGATTCTCGCAGGTTTTGGATTCCATATAAGGAGCCGCGCATCACCGTCATTTTCACTCTGGAATTGGAGAGTGTAGTGAGAGGACGTGTCTCCGTCCTCAGTGTCTGTGCGGGAGGGAAAGTGGGGTGGCGATTCCAGTGCTGTGTTGTGCTGCATCAGTCCAGTGGTGGTGTCTTGTTCTGCCATATGTCCAGTGCTGCTGTATAAGTCCAGTGCATTGCAGTGGTGCTGTGTTGTTCTGCATCAGTCTAGTGGTGGTGTCCCTGTGTTGCTGTATAAGTCCAGTGATATTGCCGTATATGTCCAGTGATAATGCCGTATCAGTCCAGTGATACTGCCGTATATGTCCAGTGATACTGCTGTATATATCCAGTGATACTGCCTTATATGTCCAGTGATAATGCTGTATACGTCCAGTGATATTGCCGTATATGTCCAGTGATACTGCTGTATATGTCCAGTGATAATGCCGTATATGTCCAGTGATACTGCTGTATATGTCCAGTGAAAATGCCGTATATGTCCAGTGATACTGCTGTATATGTCCAGTGATACTGCCGTATATGTCCAGTGATACTGCTGTATATGTCCAGTGATAATGCCGTATATATGTCCAGTGATAATGCCGTATATGTCCAGTGATACTGCTGTATATGTCCAGTGATACTGCTGTATATGTCCAGTGATACTGCCGTATATGTCCTGTGATACTGCCGTATATGTCCTGTGATACTGCTGTATATGTCCAGTGATACTGCCGTATATGTCCTGTGATACTGCCGTATATGTCCTGTGATACTGCTGTATAAATTCAGTGATACTGCCGTATATCTCCAATGGTACTGCTGTATATGTCCAGTGATATTGCTGTATATGTCCAGTGTGATACTGCTGTATAAGTCCAGTGATACTTAGAGATGAGCGGGTTCGGTTTCTCTGAATCCGAACCCGCCCGAACTTCATGTTTTTTTTCACGGGTCCGAGCAGACTCGGATCCTCCCGCCTTGCTCGGTTAACCCGAGCGCGCCCGAACGTCATCATGACGCTGTCGGATTCTCGCGAGACTCGGATTCTATATAAGGAGCCGCGCGTCGCCGCCATTTTCACACGTGCATTGAGATTGATAGGGAGAGGACGTGGCTGGTGTCCTCTCCATTTAGATTATAAGAGAGAGAGATTTACTGGAGCTTAGGACTAGGAGGAGTACTGTAGAAGTGTAGAGAGTGCAGAGAGTTTACTAGTGAGTGACCACCAGACAGTGCAGTTTATTTAATATATCCGTTCTCTGCCTGAAAAAAGCGATACACACAGTGACTCAGTCACATACCATATCTGTGTGCACTGCTCAGGCTCAGCCCAGTGTGCTGCATCATCTATATATATTATATATCTGTCTGACTGCTCAGCTCACACAGCTTATAATTGTGGGGGAGACTGGGGAGCACTGCAGTGCCAGTTATAGGTTATAGCAGGAGCCAGGAGTACATAATATTATATAGTGAGTGACCACCAGACAGTGCAGTTTATTTAATATATCCGTTCTCTGCCTGAAAAAAGCGATACACACAGTGACTCAGTCACATACCATATCTGTGTGCACTGCTCAGGCTCAGCCCAGTGTGCTGCATCATCTATATATATTATATATCTGTCTGACTGCTCAGCTCACACAGCTTATAATTGTGGGGGAGACTGGGGAGCACTGCAGTGCCAGTTATAGGTTATAGCAGGAGCCAGGAGTACATAATATTATATTAAAATTAAACAGTGCACACTTTTGCTGCAGGAGTGCCACTGCCAGTGTGACTGACCAGTGACCTGACCACACTGACCACCAGTATAGTTAGTAGTATACTTATATTGTGATTGCCTGAAAAAGTTAAACACTCGTCGTGTGACTTCACTTGTGTGTTGTTGTTTTTTTATTCTATAAAAATAAAACTCATTCTGCTGACAGACAGTGTCCAGCAGGTCCGTCATTATATAATATATAATATATACCTGTCCGGCTGCAGTAGTGATATATATATATTTTTTATATCATTTATCATCCAGTCGCAGCAGACACAGTATGGTAGTTCACGGCTGTGGCTACCTCTGTGTCTGCACTCGGCAGGCAGTCCGTCCATAATTGTATACCACCTAACCGTGGTTTTTTTTTCTTCTTTATACATACATACTACTACGACATCTCTTTATCAACCAGTCTATATTAGCAGCAGACACAGTACAGTACGGTAGTTCACGGCTGTGGCTACCTCTGTGTCTGCACTCGGCAGGCAGTCCGTCCATAATTGTATACCACCTAACCGTGGTTTTTTTTTCTTTCTTCTTTATACATACATAGTTACATAGACATCTCTTTATCAACCAGTCTATATTAGCAGCAGACACAGTACAGTACGGTAGTTCACGGCTGTGGCTACCTCTGTGTCTGCACTCGGCAGGCAGTCCGTCCATAATTGTATACCACCTAACCGTGGTTTTTTTTTCTTTCTTCTTTATACATACATAGTTACATAGACATCTCTTTATCAACCAGTCTATATTAGCAGCAGACACAGTACAGTACGGTAGTTCACGGCTGTGGCTACCTCTGTGTCTGCACTCGGCAGGCAGTCCGTCCATAATTGTATACCACCTAACCGTGGTTTTTTTTTCTTTCTTCTTTATACATACATAGTTACATAGACATCTCTTTATCAACCAGTCTATATTAGCAGCAGACACAGTACAGTACGGTAGTTCACGGCTGTGGCTACCTCTGTGTCTGCACTCGGCAGGCAGTCCGTCCATAATTGTATACCACCAAACCGTGGTTTTTTTTTCTTTCTTCTTTATACATACATAGTTACATAGACATCTCTTTATCAACCAGTCTATATTAGCAGCAGACACAGTACAGTACGGTAGTTCACGGCTGTGGCTACCTCTGTGTCTGCACTCGGCAGGCAGTCCGTCCATAATTGTATACCACCTAACCGTGGTTTTTTTTTCTTTCTTCTTTATACATACATACTACTACGACATCTCTTTATCAACCAGTCTATATTATTAGCAGCAGACACAGTACAGTACGGTAGTTCACGGCTGTGGCTACCTCTGTGTCTGCACTCGGCAGGCAGTCCGTCCATAATTGTATACCACCTAACCGTGGTTTTTTTTTCTTTCTTCTTTATACATACATAGTTACATAGACATCTCTTTATCAACCAGTCTATATTAGCAGCAGACACAGTACAGTACGGTAGTTCACGGCTGTGGCTACCTCTGTGTCTGCACTCGGCAGGCAGTCCATAATTGTATACTAGTATCCATCTCCATTGTTTACCTGAGGTGCCTTTTAGTTGTGCCTATTAAAATATGGAGAACAAAAATGTTGAGGTTCCAAAATTAGGGAAAGATCAAGATCCACTTCCACCTCGTGCTGAAGCTGCTGCCACTAGTCATGGCCGAGACGATGAAATGCCAGCAACGTCGTCTGCCAAGGCCGATGCCCAATGTCATAGTACAGAGCATGTCAAATCCAAAACACCAAATATCAGAAAAAAAAGGACTCCAAAACCTAAAATAAAATTGTCGGAGGAGAAGCGTAAACTTGCCAATATGCCATTTACGACACGGAGTGGCAAGGAACGGCTGAGGCCCTGGCCTATGTTCATGGCTAGTGGTTCAGCTTCACATGAGGATGGAAGCACTCAGCCTCTCGCTAGAAAAATGAAAAGACTCAAGCTGGCAAAAGCAGCACAGCAAAGAACTGTGCATTCTTCGAAATCCCAAATCCACAAGGAGAGTCCAATTGTGTCGGTTGCGATGCCTGACCTTCCCAACACTGGACGTGAAGATAATCTGTGAGGAGGGGGATGTACACGGTGATATATCGGAGGGTGATGATGAGGTGGACATCTTGCCTCTGTAGAGCCAGTTTGTGCAAGGAGAGATTAATTGCTTCTTTTTTGGGGGGGGTCCAAACCAACCCGTCATATCAGTCACAGTCATGTGGCAGACCCTGTCACTGAAATGATGGGTTGGTTAAAGTGTGCATGTCCTGTTTTGTTTATACAACATAAGGGTGGGTGGGAGGGCCCAAGGACAATTCCATCTTGCACCTCTTTTTTCTTTTCTTTTTCTTTGCATCATGTGCTGATTGGGGAGGGTTTTTTGGAAGGGACATCCTGCGTGACACTGCAGTGCCACTCCTAAATGGGCCCGGTGTTTGTGTCGGCCACTAGGGTCGCTAATCTTACTCACACAGTCAGCTACCTCATTGCGCCTCTTTTTTTCTTTGCGTCATGTGCTGTTTGGGGAGGGTTTTTTGGAAGGGACATCCTGCGTGACACTGCAGTGCCACTCCTAGATGGGCCCGGTGTTTGTGTCGGCCACTAGGGTCGCTAATCTTACTCACACAGCTACCTCATTGCGCCTCTTTTTTTCTTTGCGTCATGTGCTGTTTGGGGAGGGTTTTTTGGAAGGGACATCCTGCGTGACACTGCAGTGCCACTCCTAGATGGGCCCGGTGTTTGTGTCGGCCACTAGGGTCGCTAATCTTACTCACACAGCTACCTCATTGCGCCTCTTTTTTTCTTTGCGTCATGTGCTGTTTGGGGAGGGTTTTTTGGAAGGGCCATCCTGCGTGACACTGCAGTGCCACTCCTAGATGGGCCCGGTGTTTGTGTCGGCCACTAGGGTCGCTAATCTTACTCACACAGCTACCTCATTGCGCCTCTTTTTTTCTTTGCGTCATGTGCTGTTTGGGGAGGGTTTTTTGGAAGGGACATCCTGCGTGACACTGCAGTGCCACTCCTAGATGGGCCCGGTGTTTGTGTCGGCCACTAGGGTCGCTTATCTTACTCACACAGCGACCTCGGTGCAAATTTTAGGACTAAAAATAATATTGTGAGGTGTGAGGTATTCAGAATAGACTGAAAATGAGTGTAAATTATGGTTTTTGAGGTTAATAATACTTTGGGATCAAAATGACCCCCAAATTCTATGATTTAAGCTGTTTTTTAGTGTTTTTTGAAAAAAACACCCGAATCCAAAACACACCCGAATCCGACAAAAAAAATTCGGTGAGGTTTTGCCAAAACGCGTTCGAACCCAAAACACGGCCGCGGAACCGAACCCAAAACCAAAACACAAAACCCGAAAAATTTCAGGCGCTCATCTCTAGATACTGCCGTATATGTCCAGTGATATTGCTGTATAAGTCCAGTGATACTGCTGTATAAGTCCAGTGATATTGCCGTATATGTCCAGTGATACTGCTGTATATGTCCAGTGATACTGCTGTATATGTCCAGTGATACTGATGTATATGTCCAGTGATACTGCTGTATATGTCCAGTGATACTGCCGTATATGTCCAGTGATATTGCTGTATAAGTCCAGTGATACTACTGTATATGTCCAGTGATACTGCTGTATATGTCCAGTGATACTGCTGTATAAGTCCAGTGATATTGCCGTATAAGTCCAGTGATACTGCTGTATATGTCCAGTGATACTGCTGTATATGTCCAGTGATACTGCTGTATAAGTCCAGTGATATTGCCGTATATGTCCAGTGATACTGCTGTATATGTCCAGTGATACTGCTGTATATGTCCAGTGATAATGCCGTGTAAGTCCAGTGATACTGCTGTATAAGTCCAGTGATATTGCCGTATATGTCCAGTGATACTGCTGTATATGTCCAGTGATACTGCTGTATATGTCCAGTGATAATGCCGTGTAAGTCCAGTGATACTGCTGTATATGTCCAGTGATAATGCCGTGTAAGTCCAGTGATACTGCTGTATATGTCCAGTGATAATGCCGTGTAAGTCCAGTGATACTGCTGTATAAGTCCAGTGATACTGCTGTATATGTCCAGTGAAACTGCTGTATATGTCCAGTGATACTGCTGTATATGTCCAGTGATAATGCTGTATAAGTCCAGTGATATTGCCGTATATGTCCAGTGATACTGCTGTATATGTCCAGTGATAATGCCGTATAAGTCCAGTGATACTGCCGTATATGTCCAGTGATACTGTCGTATATGTCCAGTGGTACTGCCGTATAAATTCAGTGATACTGCCGTATATCTCCAATGGTACTGCCGTATATGTCCAGTGGTACTGCCGTATATGTCCAGTGGTACCGCCGTATATGTCCATAGTGTTCACTCTAGGAGTGAAAAGGGGCAGGGCGCCGGACTCCGGGGGCACATTTGCGCGCACGCAAAAAAGCCGGGTGCACGTCCAAAATGGGGCGTGGCCACGCAAATTAGGGAGCGTGGCCACGCCTACATCATTTTAGGGGGCGGTGCGGCCCACAGACGCTACTATAGAGAGCGTCTGTGGCCGGCGACGTCACTGTTGGGGGCGTGCCCAGCACCTCCGTCGGTGCTGGGCTTCCCCCAGCTCTCTCCCAATGCGTGAATGGATGCCGCGCGCATGCGCACGGCATCTATACACGCCGGGAGGGCAGGAAGCGGGCGGCTGTTCTAGCAGGGCGCCGCAAAAGGGGCAGGGCGGGTTTTGCCTGCTAAAAAACGGACAGGGCGCGGCGCCCTGCTAAAACAGCCTAGAGTGAACACTATGTCCAGTGATACTGCCGTATATGTCCAGTGGTACTGCCATATAAATCCAGTGATACTGCTGTATATGTCCAGTAGAGATGAGCGGGTTCGGTTCTCCGAGATCCGAACCCCCCCGAACTTCACCTATTTTACACGGTTCCGAGGCAGCCTCGGATCTTCCCGCCTTGCTCGGTTAACCCGAACGTCATCATCCCGCTGTCAGATTCTCGCTAGATTCGTATTCTATATAAAGAGCCGCGCGTCGCCGACATTTTCACTCGTGCATTGGAGATTGAATGGAGAGGACGTTGCTGCATTCTCTCCCTGAAAGCTCCGTAATCTGTGCTCAGTGTGCTGCAAATATCTGTGCTCAGTGTGCTGCAAATATCTGTGCTCAGTGTGCTGAAAATATCTACGTTCTCTGCCTGAAAACGCTCCATGTCTGTGCTCAGTGTGCTGCAAATATCTGTGCTCAGTGTGCTGCATTTTGGTGACCAGCAGTATACATATAGTACAGTACAGTACAGTACAGTAGGCCATTGCTGTATCTTGCAGCTCTGTGTCAAGTATACTATCTCTGTGCTGCATTATTGTGAGCAGTATATAGTAGAACAGTGCAGCATTTTGGTGACCAGCAGTATACATATAGTACAGTACAGTAGGCCATTGCTGTATCTTGCAGCTCTGTGTCAAGTATACTATCTCTGTGCTGCATTATTGTGAGCAGTATATAGTAGGACAGTGCAGCATTTTGGTGACCAGCAGTATACATATATAGTACAGTACAGTAGGCCATTGCTGTATCTTGCAGCTCTGTGTCAAGTATACTATCTCTGTGCTGCATTATTGTGAGCAGTATATAGTAGGATAGTGCAGCATTTTGGTGACCAGCAATATACATATAGTACAGTACAGTACAGTAGGCCATTGCTCTATCTTGCAGCTCTGTGTCAAGTATACTATCTCTGTGCTGCATTATTGTGAGCAGTATATAGTAGGACAGTGCAGCATTGTGGTGACCAGCAGTATACATATAGTACAGTACAGTAGGCCATTGCTGTATCTTGCAGCTCTGTGTCAAGTATACTATCTCTGTGCTGCATTATTGTGAGCAGTATATAGTAGGACAGTGCAGCATTTTGGTGACCAGCAGTATACATATAGTACAGTACAGTAGGCCATTGCTGTATCTTGCAGCTCTGTGTCAAGTATACTATCTCTGTGCTGCATTATTGTGAGCAGTATATAGTAGGACAGTGCAGCATTTTGGTGACCAGCAGTATACATATATAGTACAGTACAGTAGGCAATTACTGTATCTTGCAGCTCTGTGTCAAGTATACTATCTCTGTGCTGCATTATTGTGAGCAGTATATAGTAGGACAGTGCAGCATTTTGGTGACCAGCAGTATACATATATATTACAGTACAGTAGGCCATTGCTGTATCTTGCAGCTCTGTGTCAAGTATACTATCTCTGTGCTGCATTATTGTGAGCAGTATATAGTAGGACAGTGCAGCAGTTTGGTGACCAGCAGTATACATATATAGTACAGTACAGTAGGCCATTGCTATTGATATATTACTGGCATATAATTCGACACATTAAAAAATGGAGAACAAAAATGTGGAGGGTAAAATAGGGAAAGATCAAGATCCACTTCCACCTCGTGCTGAAGCTGCTGCCACTAGTCATGGCCGAGACGATGAAATGCCATCAACGTCGTCTGCCAAGGCCAATGCCCAATGTCATAGTAGAGAGCATGTAAAATCCAAAAAACAAAACTTCAGTAAAATGACCCAAAAATCTAAATTAAAAGCGTCTGAGGAGAAGCGTAAACTTGCCAATATACCATTTACGACACGTAGTGGCAAGGAACGGCTGAGGCCCTGGCCTATGTTCATGGCTAGTGGTTTAGCTTCACATGAGGATGGAAGCACTCATCCTCCTGCTAGAAAAATGAAAAGACTTAAGCTGGCAAAAGCACAGCAAAGAACTGTGCGTTCTTCTAAATCACAAATCCCCAAGGAGAGTCCAATTGTGTCGGTTGCGATGCCTGACCTTCCCAACACTGCACGGGAAGAGGTGGCGCCTTTTACCATTTGCATGCCCCCTGCAAGTGCTGGAAGGAGCACCTGCAGTCCAGTTCCTGATAGTCAAATTGAAGATATCACTGTTGAAGTACACCAGGATGAGGAGGATATGGGTGTTGCTGGCGCTGAGGAGGAAATTGACAAGGAGGATTCTAATGGTGAGGTGGTTTGTTTAAGTCAGGCACCCGGGGAGACACCTGTTGTCCGTGGGATGAATATGGCCATTGACATGCCTGGTCAAATTACAAAAAAAAATCACCTCTTAGGTGTGGAATTATTTTAACAGAAATGCGGACAACAGGTGTCAAGCCATGTGTCGCCTTTGTCAAGCTGTAATAAGTAGGGGTAAGGACGTTAACCACCTAGGAACATCCTCCCTTATACGTCACCTGGACCGCATTCATCAGAAGTCAGTGACAAGTTCAAAAACTTTGGATAACAGCGGAAGCAGTCCACTGACAACTAAATCCTTTCCTCTTGTACCCAAACTCCTGCAAACCACACCACCAACTCCCTCAGTGTCAATTTCCTCCTTAGACAGGAACGCCAATAGTCCTGCAGGCCATGTCACTGGCAAGTCTGACGAGTCCTCTCCTAACTGGGATTCCTCCGATGGATCCTTGAGTGTAACGCCTACTGCTGCTGGCGCTGCTGTTGTTGCTGCTGGGAGTCGATTGTCATCCCAGAGGGGAAGTCGGAAGACCACTTGTACTACTTCTAGTAAGCAATTGACTGTCCAACAGTCCTTTGCGAGGAAGAGGAATTATCACAGCAGTCATCCTGCTGCAAAGCGGATAACTCAGGTGTTGGCAGCTGTGTTGGTTTTTTTAATTCACAGGGAATCAGAGAATTGCTTGAGGTACTGTGTCCCCGGTACCAAATACCATCTAGGTTCCACTTCTCTAGGCAGGCGATACCGAGAATGTACACAGATGTCAGAAAAAGAGTCACCAGTGTCCTAAAAAATGCAGTTGTACCCAATGTCCACTTAACCATGGACATGTGGACAAGTGGAGCAGGGCAGACTCAGGACTATATGACTGTGACAGCCCACTGGGTAGATGTATTGCCTCCCGCAGCAAGAACAGCAGTGGCGGCACCAGTAGCAGCATCTCGCAAACGCCAACTCGTTCCTAGGCAGGCTACGCTTTGTATCACCGCTTTCCATAAGAGGCACACAGCTGACAACCTCTTACGGAAACTGAGGAACATCATCGCAGAATGGCTTACCCCAATTGGACTTTCCTGGGGATTTGTGGCATCGGACAACGCCACCAATATTGTGCGTGCATTACATGTGGGCAAATTCCAGCACGTCCCATGTTGTGCACATACATTAAATTTGGTGGTGCAGAATTTTTTAATAAATGACAGGGGCGTGCAAGAGATGCTGTCGGTGGCCCGAAGAATTGCGGGCCACTTTCGGCATTCAGCCACCGCGTGCCGAAGACTGGAGCACCAGCAAACACTTCTGAACCTGCACCGCCATCATCTGAAGCAAGAGGTGGTAACGAGGTGGAATTCAACCCTCTATATGCTTCAGAGGATGGAGGAGCAGCAAAAGGCCATTCAAGCCTATACATCTGCCAACGATATAGGCAAAGGAAGGGGAATGCACCTGACTCAAGCGCAGTGGAGAATGATTTCAACATTGTGCAAGGTTCTGCAACCCTTTGAACTTGCCACACGTGAAGTCAGTTCAGACACTGCCAGCCTGAGTCAGGTCATTCCCCTGATCAGGCTTTAGCAGAAGCAGCTGGAGAGATTGAAGGAGGAGCTAAAATGGAGCGATTCCGCTAGGCATGTGGGACTTGTGGATGGAGCCAGGATTCACGGTTGACCAATCTGTTGAAATCAGAGCACTACATTTTGGCCACCGTGCTTGATCCTATGTTTAAAGCCTACGTTGTATCTCTCTTTCCGGCAGACAGAAGTCTGCACATGTTCAAAGACCTGCTGGTGAGAAAATTGTCAAGTCAAGCGGAACGTGACCCGTCAACAGCTCCTTCTTCACATTCTCCCGCAACTAGGGCTGCGTGGAAAAGGCTAAGAATTCCGAGCCCACCCGCTGGCGGTGATGAAGGGCCTGCCAACGATTACTGACATGTCTACTGTCACTGCATATGATTCTGTCACCATTGAAAGAATGGTGGAGGATTATATGAGTGACCGCATCCAAGTAGGCACGTCAGACAGTCCGTATGTATACTGGCAGGAAAAAGAGGCAATCTGGAGGCCCTTGCACAAACTGGCTGTATTTTACCTAAGTTGCCCCCCACCCCTCCAGTGTGTACTCCGAAAGAGTGTTTAGTGCAGCCGGTTACCTTGTCAGCAATCGGCGTACGAGGTTACTTACAGAAAATGTGGAGAAGATGATGTTCATCAAAATTAATTATAATCAATTCCTCCGTGGAGACATTCACCAGCAGCAATTGCCTCCAGAAAGTACACAGGGACCTGAGATGGTGGATTCCAGTGGGGACGAATTAATACTCTGTGAGGAGTGGGATGTACACAGTGAAAGTGGTGATGAATCGGACGATGAGGAGGAGGTGGACATCTTGCCTCTGTAGAGCCAGTTTGTGCAAGGAGAGATTAATTGCTTTGTTTTGGTGGGGGCCCAACCAACCAGTCATTTCAGCCACAGTCGTGTGGCAGACCCTGTGGCTGAAATGATGGGTTTGTTAAAGTGTGCATGTCCTGTTTATACAACATAAGGGTGGGTGGGTGGGAGGGCCCAAGGACAATTCCATCTTGCACCTCTTTTTTTTTTTTTTATAAACATCATGTGATGTTTGGGGCTAATTTTTTTAAGTGCCATCCTGTCTGACCCTGCAGTGCCACTCCTAGATGTGCCAGGTGTTTGTGCCGCCCACTAGGGTCGCTTAGCTTAGTCATCCAGCGACCTCGGTGCAAATTTTAGGACTAAAAATAATATTGTGAGGTGTTCAGAATAGACTGGAAATGAGTGGAAATTATGGTTATTGAGGTTAATAATACTATGGGATCAAAATGACCCCCAAATTCTTTGATTTAAGCTGTTTTTGAAAAAAAAATCCGAATCCAAAACACACCCGAATCCGAAAAAAAATTTTCAGGGAGGTTTTGCCAAAACGCGTCCGAATCCAAAACACGGCCGTGGAACCGAATCCAAAACCAAAACACAAAATCCAAAAAAATTCTGGTGCACATCTCTAATGTCCAGTGGTACTGCCGTATAAATCCAGTCCAGTGATACTGTTGTATAAGTCTAGTGATACTGCCGTATAAATCCAGTCCAGTGGTACTGTCGTATATGTTCAGTGATACAACCGTATATGTTCAGTGGTACTACCATATAAATCCAGTCCAGTGATACTGCTGTATAAGTCCAGTGATACTGCCATATATGTCCAGTGATACTGCTGTATAAGTCCAGTGATACTGCCGTATAAATCCAGTTCAGTGATACTGCCGTATAAGTCCAGTGATAGTGCCGTATAAATCCAGCGATACTGCCGTATATCTCCAATGGTACTGCTGTATAAGTCCAATAATACTGCCGTATATGTCCAGTGGTACTGCTGTATAAGCCTAGTGGTAGTGTCGTATAAATCCAGTCCAGTGGTACTGCCGTATAAATCCAGTGTTACTGCCATATAATTCCAGTGATACTGCCGTATATGTCCAGTGGTACTGCCATATTAAATCCAGTGGCACTGCCGTATAAATCCAGTCCAGTGGTACTGCTGTATAGGTCCAGTGGTACTGCCATATAATTCCAGTGATACTGCCGTATATGTCCAGTGATACTGCCGTATATGTCCAGTGATAATGCCGTATATCTCCAGTGATACTGCCATATATGTCCAGTGATACTGCCGTATAAATTCAGTGATACTGCCGTATATCTCCAATGGTACTGCCGAATATGTCCAGTGGTACTGCCGTATATGTCCAGTGATACTGCCGTATACATTTAGTCCAGTGATACTGCCGTATATATGTCCAGTGGTACTACTGTATAAGTCCAATGGTACTGTCGTATAATTCCAGTCCAGTGATACTGCCGCATAAGTCCAGTGCTACTGCCATATAAGTCCAGTCTAGTGGTGCTGCCATATAAGTCCAGTGGTGCTGTCCTGTGCTGTATATTATTTACTCTAAATAAAAGGTTTATTAATATTTAATCCAAATAAGTTTTACAGGGTTTGCCCTGTGTGGTGTAGAGGTACGCTTTCCTGTGCTGCATATTGTTATATACTGTAACTCCAGAAAAATAATGGAGAACAAAAAATTGGAGGATAAAATAGGGAAAGATCAAGAACCACTTCATCCTAGTGCTGCTGCTGCCGCTGCTGTTGTTGCTGCTGGGAGTCGATTGTCATCCCAGAGGGGAAGTCGGAAGACCACTTGTACTACTTCAACTAAGCAAATGACTGTCCAACAGTCCTTTGCGAAGAAAATTAAATATGACAGCAGTCATCCTGTTGCAAAGCGGATAACTGAGGCCTTGACAGCTATGGTGGTGTTAGACGTGCGTCCGGTATCCGCCATTAGTGCAGTGGGACTGCAGTGCCAACCCTAGATGGGCCAGGTGTTTGTGCCGCACACTTGTGTCGCTTAGCTTAGTTATACACCTACCTCATTGTACCTCTTCTACTTCTTTGCATGATGTGCTGTTTGGGGCTTAGTTTTCTTAAATGCCATCCTAGTATCTGCAACTGCAGTGCCACTCCTAGATGGGTCAGGTGTTTGTGCCGCACACTTGTGTCGCTTAGCTTAGTCATACAGCCACCTCGGTGCAACTTTTAGGCCTAAAAATAATATTGTGAGGTGTGAGGTGTTCAGAATAGACTGGAAATGAGTGGAAATGATTGTTATTGAGGTTAATAATACCGTAGGATCAAAATTACCCCCAAATTCTGTGATTTTAGCTGTTTTTATGTTTTTATTTTTTAAATTATCCAGATCCAAAACCAAAACTCGAAAGGGTGGTTTTGGCAAAACCAATCCAGATCCAAAACACGAGCACGGAATCAGAACCAAAACACTAAATACGAAAAGCGCCCGCCGCACATCTCTAGTGACAACAAATAACAAGGTTTTGGGTGGGACTCCAAAAAAGGTAAGAGACTGCCCCCATGCATAATCCAGCTAATATAACCTGACTGGCTCCACCCCCAACAAAAATTCTGATAGGCTTACACTTTTGATTGTCAAAACACAGAAACCCCACTATCTGCCTAGTAACAAGGCTGTCACACTGCAGCCAATAGGAAAAAATACAGGATTTTTATGTATCCTCAAGCCTATTCAGCTTTCGTCTGCTTTTCTCAATTATTTCCCCCTTTGCACCCCCTGCAGCCAATTTTCCTTTTTTGTGCTACCCCTAACATTTGCAAAGCAACACCTATGTTATGAACATAACTGCTATTAATTAAAATGTTTGGATGTTGCTATATAAAAGATATATATATATATATATATATATATATATATATATAATGCGGTATGGCCCGGCACTCCTCACACTCCCCAGCCTATCGCAACTTGCTCCCGTACCCTCTCTCGTGGAACTGAATCCAATGTACAACAATAGCAGTAGGGGCGGCACTGAGAGACTTGCAAGGTACGGTGAATAAAACGTGCCTTTTAATTCAAATTCAACGTTTCGGGGACGCAGCCCCTTCGTCCCCGAAACGTTGAATTTGAATTAAAAGGCACGTTTTATTCTTCACCGTACCTTGCAAGTCTCTCAGTGCCGCCCCTACTGCTATTGTTTTATATATATATATATATATAATTGTTTTTTTAATGACACAAGAACAGAATGACTTGTACGAGTACATTTATATTTCTCAAAAATTATAATTTAAGAAAAATGTATAAGTGACAGTAACACTATATGGGGGTAATTCTGAGTTGATCGCAGCAGCAAATTTGTTAGCAATTGGGCAAAACCATGTGCACTGCAGGGGGGGCAGATATAACATTTGCAGAGAGAGTTAGATTTGGGTGGGTTATTTTGTTTCTGTGCAGGGTAAATACTGGCTGCTTTATTTTTACACTGCAATTTAGATTTCAGTTTGAACACACCCCACCCACATCTAACTCTCTCTGCACATGTTACATCCGTCCCCTCCTGCAGTGCACATGGTTTTGCTCAACTGCTAACAAAATTCCTGCTGCGATCAACTTGGAATTACCCCCAATATGTCTGAGTTTTATAGTTGTTTTATTACAGGGTTACATGGTAGTTACCAATTATTTAAACCAGGTAAAAGTAAAGATATAGGGGGTCATTCCAACCCGTTTGCACGCAGCGGTTTGTCGCTGCGGTGTGAAGGGGTCTGGAATGCGCATGCGACAGGGGTCGCCGGGTTACGTCGCGTCCTATGAAGAAAGCGGTCATAGAGCCGACCGCAAGAAGATTGACAGAAAGAAGGCATTCCTGGGTGGATCTGGACCATTGGCTGACATTTTCGGGGAGTGGTAAGGAAAACGCAGGCGTGTCCAGGAGAACGGAGGGCGGATGTCTGACGTCAAAGCTGGCTCCAGCATCGCAGAGATCGTCGTACAGGGTAAGTATGTCCAGGGCTAGTCTTGTTCTGCTTGAAATTTTTTTAGCTTAGCCGGGCTGCACAAGCGATCGCACCCCTGCTAAGCTAAAATACACTCCCCCGTAGGCGTGGACTAGTTGATCGCAGCAGCAGCAGCAGCAAAAAGTTGCTGGCTGCGGTCAACTCGGAATGACCACCATAATAACATGTAATATCTCGTACCAAAGGTAAGGAACCGCTGGTTTGATAGACTGATACTGACCAATAGATGACGCCACTATATGAGGGTCTGATAGTACATCTTATATAGAAACACAGGGCCAGATGCCTCATCGTCCAGGCCTAGAGAGACAACCTAGGGAAGACCCTAGTACTGTCTGATCATTAATTGTCTACGGAATGTATTGGTCACAGCACTTCATGTTGGACTATAATAATATAATTTGATTGTGTCCCGTGGGCATATTGGAGACATTAATGGAAACTGTCTACATTTCTACATAACTTTTTCTCTAGACAGTACCAGAAAGTCCTTCCATTATGTCAGGGTTATGAGGTAACTGACGCCTCCACATGCCGTGCTTAGATTTATTTACAGCATCTGGGTGCAAAAGTCCCTAAAATGTGCTACATATGTTCAACGACAGAAAAGGAGGGATTATAAAACAGAGGGGAAAAACATGAAGCTATATATAAAGAACAACGAGGGTAAGTGGGGGGTGCAAGTGGTGCCACCAACCCCAGGGACTGGATGCACTGGTCGCTGCAGCAGAGCCACCCAGAGTGTCCTCCAGGCTCATCTGCTACAAGGAGGTCCTGGAGGACCCGCCCCCTCAGTGTGACATCATCATGTGACATGTTCGAGGGCGGGGCTGGCACAAGTTGTCATTTCACTTTGCTACACCCCTGTGGACAGTGTTTCTACTGAGCCTAGAATACTAAGTGGTCTTAATCAACTTATGTACAAATTGACGGAAAGGGAGGAGATAGCAACAGAAAGCGTGAAAGTGCGACTGTGACCTACACACGCTATATAAGTCGCCATTGTGCAGCCTACACCAGTATTCATCAGATGGCCACCAAGCCGTGGAATATTAGCTCATCCCTGCTCTGTTTTAATAATCCATAGTGTTCTCTATGGCATTTGTCAGGAAACTGTGTCAAATGCAGAGCGCAGAACATAAATTTCACGAAAGAGTTCTACAGGCAAAGAACAGTGAAGGTGTGTTCACGCAGTTCACACAATCACCTCTCCTGGTAAGTATTCTCACATTTGACATGTGCATGTAACACAATGCAATACATAACCTGTGTTGTGTCAAGCAAGGAAGATAAAAACGTGTGAGTGAGGACGTCAGTCCACACATTGATTCCAAACCAGAGTAGGTTTTATTGAAGATTACAGGACACAGGTGCTAGAAGATAAACAGCAGTCTATCTCTCTTGGGCTAAGGACTGTACAGCCGTACAGCACTGTGATGCCCCAATAACACCGTGACATGCTTGGGCACAGGCAGAACTTTTTTTTAGAGCCAGGTTAACAACATGAACCTGCAGTCTAATCAGCCTGACCTATAAGTCTGGTGACACAGACATGTGATGTTATTGAGGCTGAGTCATGCACAATTACACTTAACCACAAGACAGCTTGTATCGTTTAACCATTTAACTATATGTCAACAGATTTCACTCTGCAAGTGGACAGTGAATTTGTGATTGGCTGTGAGTGAATAGACTGCTGGTGCTGATTTCTTGCTGGGATATATATTGTTGAAGCCGGACAGCGCTACTGCGCATACTCCACATTGGCTCCTTTTAGAGATGCTTCAATCCCTAACCAAGATGGCCGCCTACTGTACTTCTGCCCATGCATGACACCATCCTGAACCGCTAGCGACATTCAGCTACCAGCTGGTGACCTGTATGCTACGTTCCATGCTGAGAGTATGTGTAGGCATTACTATGAGTACAGCTGTATAAATCATATTACTGCTGAATAAAACCACCCCACTGGTTAAGTACTGGGCTGTTCACTGACTCAGGGAATCCGCTGGTGTGTACAATTATTCTACCATACCAGGGCTGAAACTAGGATTTTTGCCACTTGGGACAAGACAGTCATTTGGTGTGCACCCTTTTCTGACATAAATGTAATATTAACCCTCTTCCTACCACACTTTGGATCTTACAGTAGGATAGAAGGGTCCCTACCAGCCATGACACCCCCAGGTCTTACAATAGGGTGGCAGGATCCCTGGAAGCCATGACACCCCTCAGGTCTTACTCCAGGATGACAGGACCACTGGCTGCACAGCACCAGACCCCAAGACGTGATGCCAGATCCCCCCTATGTGTAGCCACCAAACAGTTGGTTTCCTTGTCGGATGTGTTTTCTGGCCATGCCAAACGGGTCCCCCGTGGAGCATGAAGTCATGGCAGCAGTGGACCTGGTGCCTCCATGCCGCTTCTGGAGCAGGAGTGGAAACCGGACTG
Source organism: Pseudophryne corroboree (assembly GCF_028390025.1). NCBI lineage: Eukaryota > Metazoa > Chordata > Amphibia > Anura > Myobatrachidae > Pseudophryne > Pseudophryne corroboree. The sequence goes on from NC_086452.1 coordinate 13,385,590, forward strand.
TATCTTTGCCGACCGGAAGGGTGGGTGGGGAACACATGCTGCGCTCAATACAGTGGGGGGAGGGGTGACACTGAGCTGTCACTGTAACTCAGCACTGTGACAGTGTTCAGTGTGCTGTGTGTGACCATAGTGGTATGTTCCGTCTCTATGATGACACATCCTGACACCACTATGGACCTGGCCACCTGCAAGGAGCTTCTAGCGTGCCTACCCACCACCCCCAGTTGCGGCCCTGACCATACCACCACCAACAGTACACTCATATTCCAACAGGTTATGAGCCCGGGCATACAAGTATCATTCACATAATCCCTAAGCTAGTAGAATGCTCAACAGCACACAGATGTCATTAGACACCTGCAGACAAAGTGTTTCCAGTGCAGTGTGTCAGTACAGTTAAGTAGAGCACAGAAGCTGCATAATCATGTCAGTGAGAAGTGTGCTTCAGGAGCTTCATCCTTACTGGGGTTTATCAAACTAAAAAGTGCAGAGAATTATATCACATGGAAGTTTGCTATGGGACTGCAACTAAAGCATGAATGATTGTGAAAAGTAACAGTTGATCCTGGTGTCAGTCCAAACCCAGATGATGTAGAGAGAGTCAAGGGGACGATTGGTTTGAGTGTTGAGTGTATTCTATCATACATGGGAAAATCTCAGTAAAAGACATGTGGACAGCACTGCAGGCATTGCATTAGGATGGGAGTCTAATGAGAAGAATTAATCTAAGCCATGTATACTATAATACCAAAGTATGTGAATGCAGCAGTATGAGTGACTACATTGACAGAATGAAGTCCATATCTCAGCACCTAATATCTATAGGAGTTCAAGTAGATGATGAAAAGATCACTACAGTGATGCTGCAAAATGTAACATCTGTTTTTGACTTTCTAGCAGTGGTACTGGAAGCAAATACAGCCAACTTAATTACAGACAGTCAGAGCAAAGCTGTTACAGCTGTTATATTACATACTAAGTGAGAAGTGCAGAAAATTGAAGTACAAGTGTCACAAATACAGTATGTCACAAAGCATTGGAATGTAAATGGTAAATGGTACAAATGTATGCAGAACAAGAAGTGTAACGCTAAAGTGAGGCATTTGAGGGTGGTGATGGGGAGCATTTCAGAAAACAGGGGCATGCCAAAGCCAGGATGCAGCTTGACTGGCCTTGGCGAGGCTTCCTGCTGCCTCCATTCCCCTCCTCACATCATGTCACTGCCCATGTCAGATGCAGCCCTGTCCGCACTGACACACCACTCATCTCCTGATATACTCTGTGCTGCTGGGGACCCTGCTCCTCCCACTATATAACTCTCAGTCTGTGGCTTCCTGCTGCCTCCATTCCCCTCCTCACATCATGTCACTGCCCATGTCACATGCAGCCCTGTCCTCACAGACACATCGTTCATCTCCTGATATACTCTGTGCTGCTGGGGACCCTGCTCCTCCCACTATATAACTCTCAGTCTGTGGCTTCCTGCTGCCTCCATTCCCCTCCTCACATCATGTCACTGCCCCTGTCACATGCAGCCCTGTCCTCACTGACACATCGCTCATCTCCTGATATACTCTGTGCTGCTGGGGACCCTGCTCCTCCCACTATATAACTCTCAGCCTGTGGCTTCCTGCTGCCTCCATTCCCCTCCTCACATCATGTCACTGCCCCTGTCACATGCAGCCCTGTCCTCACTGACACATCACTCATCTCCTGATATACTCTGTGCTGCTGGGGACCCTGCTCCTTCCACTATATAACTCTCAGTCTGTGGCTTCCTGCTGCCTCCATTCCCCTCCTCACATCATGTCACTGTACCTGTCACATGCACCCTGTCCTCACTGACACATCACTCATCTCCTGATATACTCTGTGCTGCTGGGGTACCCTGCTCCTCCCACTATATAACTCTCAGCCTGTGGCTTCCTGCTGCCTCCATTCCCCTTCTCACATCATGTCACTGCCCCTGTCACGTGCAGCCCTGCCCTCACTGACACATCACTCATCTCCTGATATACTCTGTGCTGCTGGGGACTTTGCTCCTTCCACTATATAACTCTCAGCCTGTGGCTTCCTGCTGCCTCCATTCCCCTTCTCACATCATGTCACTGCCCCTGTCACATGCAGTCCTGTCCTCACTGACACATCACTCATCTCCTGATATACTCTGTGCTGCTGGGGACTTTGCTCCTTCCACTATATAACTCTCAGCCTGTGGCTTCCTGCTGCCTCCATTCCTCTCCTCACATCATGTCACTGCCCCTGTCACATGCACCCTGTCCTCACTGACACATCACTCATCTCCTGATATACTCTGTGCTGCTAGGGACCCTGCTACTCCCACTATATAACTATTAGTCTGTGGCTTCCTGCTGCCTCCATTCCCCTCCTCACATCATGTCACTGCCCTTGTCACATGCAGGCATGTCCTCTCTGACACATCGCTCATCTCCTGATATACTCTGTGCTGCTGGAGACCCTGCGCCTCCCACTATAAAACTCTCTGTCACTTCCTGCTGCCTCCATTCCCCTTCTCACATCATTTCACTGCCCCTGTCACATACAGCCCTGTCCTCATTGACACATCACTCCTCTCCTGATAAACTCTGTGCTGCTGGAGACCCTGCTCCTCCCATTATATAACTCTCAGTCTGTGGCTTCCTGCTGCCTCCATTCCCCTCCTCATATCATGTCACCGCCCCTGTCACATGCAGCCCTGTCCTCACTGACACATCACTCATCTCCTGATATACGATGTGCTGCTGGAGACCCTGCTCCTCCCACTATATAACTCTCAGTCTGTGGCTTCCTGCTGCCTCCATTCCCCTCCTCACATCATGTCACTGCCCCTATCACATGCAGCCCTGTCCTCACTGACACATCGTTCATCTCCTGATATATTCTGTGCTGCTGGGGACCCTGCTTCTCCCACTATAAAACTCTCAGTCTGTGGCTTCCTGCTGCCTCCATTCCCTTCCTCACATCATGTCACTGCCCCTGTCACATGCAGCCCTGTCCTTACTGACACATCACTCATCTCCTGAGAGACTCTGTGCTGCTGGAGACCCTGCTCCTTCCACTATATAACTCTCAGTCTGTGGCTTCCTGCTGCCTCCATTCCCCTCCTCACATCATGTCACTGTCCCTGTCACATGCAGCCCTGTCCTCACTGACACATCACTCATCTCCTGAGATACTCTGTGCTGCTGTAGACCCTGCTCCTTCCACTATATAACTCTCAGTCTGTGGCTTCCTGCTGCCTCCATTCCCCTCCTCACATCATGTCACTGTCCCTGTCACATGCAGCCCTGTCCTCACTGACACATCACTCATCTCCTGAGATACTCTGTGCTGCTGTAGACCCTGCTCCTTCCACTATATAACTCTCAGTCTGTGGCTTCCTGCTGCCTCCATTCCCCCTCCTCACATCCTGTCACCGCCCCTTTGTGCTTCTGTGTGCTGTGAGCAGGTGTGTGCAGGAGAGTTCCATCAGTGGTAGCTGTGATATCGTGCTACAGGGAGTTTCCCTGCTGGCTTCCCCAGGGGGATGGATCCTCCTGGGGGAGAGAGCTCCCAGAGTGCAGGCCATGGCTCAGGCCCTAAACCAGCAGCCAGACTAAAGACTTCCGGTGCCCTGACAGATTGTGCGGCTGGCCAGTCGGGGACATCCAGAAGAGGCAGCAGTGGCAGTGCTAATGGTGCGGATTCAGTGAGGCAACTGAAGTCGCAGTCAGTTCCCCATAACATACCGGAGGGTGCTGCTCTCCTGTGTGAGGAAGCACAGGATCGAGCGGTGGAGGCTGCTACCTGCCCTGTCGGTGTGGCTCTAGTGAAGGAACTAGAGCCTTCAAATCCCCCCAAACTGTCCGAGGGTGCTCCCCCATGTGCCGTAACATGGGGTGGAGTGGCAGCAGCCGCTGTCTGCCCTATGGACAGTGAAGTAGTGGGGGAGGGGATGAAGCCCTTTGATGCCAAAGAGAATGTGCCTGAGTCTCCTGGAAGTACTGATGATGAGGAAGAGACTTTTGACAGCCTCAGTGTGGAGGAGCTGCAGAAAGAATCAAAAAGAATAAGTGCAAGAATCGCTGATAAGAAAAAGAGAAGATACTCTTGCTTTAAATGGGAAAGACCTGTGCTGAGAGAAGCCATCAAGTCACTTTCTAAAGACCTGGAAAAGGTAAAAAGCAAGATGCATGAAAAGCGGCAAGAGAGAAAAGACAAAGAAATGGCAGCACAAGCAGCAGTGCAAGGGTTACCTGACCAAGCAGCAGAGCATGAGTTACCTGATCAAGCTGCAGCTCAGGTGTTGCAAGTGTCTATGCAGATGAGCTCTCAGGAAGCAGACAGGTGTGGTGTCCAGAGCATGATCACAGAGGCTCCAGTGCAGACAGAAAGCAGTGCACACCCCGGCCTACTGACTGATCTGGAGACTGACAGTGGTGTGCAGGAGAATGCAGGTTTGCCGGTCCATGCGGGATCAGAGGTGCCTACCACATCAGCAGCAGCTCTGCTTGGTCCTGCTCCCCCAGCAGTGGGGCCTCCTTCTGTAGTGATGGCTGCCATGGATGAGCTTGAGGAAGAGGAAAAGCGCACAGACTTCCAATTGCGCATGGAGGTAATTAAAGCAGAACTAATGTTGGCCACAAATGCAGAGAAAATAAAGTTAAAGGTTGGTGTACAAAGTAAATTGGCAAATGTCAGTAATGTGCCAGTGACTGGGGAGGCTCTGGGGGTTAATGCTGGTGGGGACACTGTGCAATCCTGCAGTACAGCACAGGGTATGCCAGCACTAGATAAAAATACTCTATCAGACGGTGGTAAAGACATTATTCAGTCTGTATATGGACAGATGGCTGCCCCAGCCAGGGTCAAGGCTGCTGCTGAATTGATTAGCCAGGAACAAAAGAGGCGCGAAGAGTTAAGCAATATAAATGTGGTTAATGCAAATGCTATTGGAAATGTGAATGAACAGCCTGTTCCCGGTACAATGTCTTATTCTAACGTGGCTGCAAGGCCAAATGTTATTAATAATGTGTCACCTGTAATGGTCGGGCCTGGTCAGGTCAGTAAAAGAAGAAATCTGTTACAGTTTAAATGGGCAGGAACAGGTGAAGTTCCCACTAAAGAAGTGTTCCTACAAATGATTTTCAGCCTTGGGTTCCATGCCTCGGATCTGTATGCCTGCATCCATCCAGTTAAGACGCCAGATTTTGATGTGAGCTTCCAGTCCTATCAGGGACTGCAGACGTTTTGGACGAAGTGGCAGGCATGCAGATCCGTGGCACCCTACAGTAGTTACAAAACAAACTTGGTCACTAAACAGGATAAAGTTAAACTGACAATCTTGGTTAGGAACGAGTCAATTCCAGCCCAGGATATATTGTTCTGGTTATCCAGATTCTGTACTGTACAGTCCAACTTGATCAAGGTTGGTTTTACAATGGGAGTTTGGGGGGGAGCGTGGTCAGCCATGGTCCAATTAAAAAGTACAGACAGAGGTTTTATACATGTGCCTTCTGCTGCGTATATAGGCCGAGACCGAGTTCAATGTTTTTATTCAGGGCAACCCCGCACCTGCTTCAAATGCGGGGATTTTCGACACATGAGCAGTGATTGTAATGTTACCAAATGTACATTATGTGGGAAAATCGGACATGTTTCCAGGGATTGCAGTAATGTTAAATGTAATTTGTGTGGTGAGGATGGCCATCCTTACAGCAGGTGCCCCTGGGCAAGTCACAATATGGAAAGTGAGAGAGAGCAGAGTGAGGAAACAACTAGGAATAAGAATGAAGGTCAGGGAAAAGAACAGGGACCAGTTTTTGTGGGAGTAAGGACACGGAGTTCTGTAGACAAGGAAGATGCCTTTCAAATGGTGAAAAACGGTAACAATAAAAAAAAGAGGAAAGGTGATGATGAGCAGGTAATCCTTACTAACAGATTTGATGTGCTTTCCACTGATGAGGAAGAGGAGGGTGAGGTGGAAAGGAATGGTGGGGAACCAATTTTTGTACCCAGAGTGAGTAAAAGAAAAGCAAAACAGAATAAAAAAACATCTGAAGGGGTAACTATTGAAAAGGGTAAAAGTAAAAGAAGGAAAAAGAAAAAACAAGTACTGGTAGAAGATGATAGTGGAGAAAGCGGAGGAGAGGAGGTACAGGAGGGTCTAGAATGGGACCCCATGGGCACAGAGTTGGTGGAAAAAGAGGTGGCCAAGGATTCAGAAGTTGGAAACGGGCATACTCCTATTGATGAAATGGTAATAGAGGAGACTCAAGAGGTAGAGGAAGAAGAGATTAACATGGACTCTTCTGGTTCAATAATTAAGCCGAGTGGGGCACCTGCATGTGATTCACTGGGGGTTCCAGGCTTGACACACAGGTCTGAGCGTAAACCACCAGATCCTGGACCCTCACAGAGTAAGGATGGCCTGTCCCAAGGGTTAGGCAAGGGGGATGGCATGTTGGGTGTCATTGGGGAGAAGGAAACCCCTCCCAAAGGGAAAGAGACACAAGGGTCCGGGTCTTCAAATATGGGGTCAGGGAAAGATGTAAAGGAAAAGTGAGCAAGGTTCTGCTTCTATAACCAAAAGAAACATGGATCCCCAACCCATACGATGTGCCACCATTAATGTGGCTTCCGTAATTTCCGAACGTGCTCGTTTTCTGGCCTTTGATTTTTTCAATACGATTGAGATTGACTTTTTATTTTTGCAAGAGACTAGAATTACTAAGTTGGACACTCTCCATAAGGTGAAGCGTGAGTGGAGGCGTGGGCCTTCTTACTGGTCTCTTGCGGCCGAGCCGTACGGTGGGGTGGCAGTACTATTTACTGGTATGGTAACCGTGCACAAGGTTATAGAATTACAGGCAGGTAGGTGTATGATTTTGGATGTCAACCTGAGGGGACATGACCTGAGACTCATTAACATTTATGGGCCACAGTCTTCATGGGACAGGAAATGTCTCTTCAGGGAGATAAAACCGTTCCTTTTTACGGCCCAGCAGATTGTCTTTGGAGGTGATTTCAACACCATTATCAGGCCAAAAGACAGGGGAGGTTCAAGGACAACACTGGGTCCTGATTCCAATTTTTTAGTTAGCATGGTTAGACAGGCCGGTCTGGTGGATGTGCATGTTCGCCATTTCCCAGACCTCACGGGTTACACCTATTTTAGTGGTAGTCGTAGGTCTAGGATAGATAGGTTTTTTGTTAAGGGAACTTCGAAAACTTTGCCTCCAGAGGTAAAGCTAGTAGAGTTCTCTGATCACGCTTTTCTCTCTATTACTTTGAATGCTTCAAAAGCTACTCAGAAAGGACGGGGCCTATGGCGCTTGAGCTCTGAGCTCCTAAAGGAAGAAAGGGTTAGACAATCCTTTAGAGACTTCTTTAAATCCCAGGAAACACTTTTGGAGGCGGGTTGGAGTAGATCTGAGTGGTGGGAAGATACTAAAAAGAGAATTCGGAGACTCTTCAGTAGGCTGGTAGCAAAAAAGAACTTGATAAGACGGAATATCTATCAGAACCTGAGAAGGAAATTAGATTTCTTAATCTCTGAGTGTGGAGATAGTGGGGAAATCTCCCGGGTGAAGGCTCAGATGAAGGAATATCAGTATAACCGGCTGGATTCCTTGGTTCTGGAGAGGGATTTTGGAAAGTACCACTCACCTGATCCCTACCAGAGCTGTGGAAAATCAGTTGAGGTGAAGGAGGTGAGGGGTCTGTATGACAGACAGGGTGTCCTTCAAGAGGACAAGGAAGGCATCCTGAATGTTATTGGATCCTATTACTCCGATCTTTTGTCTGAGCAGCCACTTATCAGAGAGAGGATGGAAACATTTCTAAGGGAGACTCCTGATCTTCGTAACCCAGATGCCTCTTTTGAAACTTTGGGTAATAATGTGACAGCAGAGGAAATCAGGAAGGCGATTGATGGGTTAAATTTAAAGAAGTCTCCAGGCCCAGATGGGTTAACATCTGAGTTTTATATAGCTTTTGCAGACCTCTTGATTCCCCGCCTTGTAGAAGTATATAATGAGTGCCTGGACGAGGGAATTCTCCCTCCTTCTATGAGGTTATCTGCTCTCATATTGTTGTCCAAAGGTAAGGATCCATCTCGCATTGAGAACTGGCGCCCCATCGCCCTTCTCAATACAGATAGAAAGATTTTGGCAAAAGTACTTTTTAATAGGTTGTTGGAATTTTCTGAACAACTGCTTTCTCCATCTCAGCACTGTACTGTGAAGGGCCGCAGCACCTTTAGTGCAGTCCTTGGCGTCCGGGAGGCCATAGAGCGGTGCCGTGCTGAGAAATGGGGAAAGTACTTGCTGGCATTAGATCAGTCTAAGGCTTTTGACCGAGTAAATCATGAGTACCTGTGGGCCTTGCTTGAAAGGTATGGTTTTCCAGTCAGGGTGGTGAATTGGCTAAGAACAATATACAGTCAGGCCGAGAGCTTCCCACTTGTTAATGGTTGGGTGGGTCCTACCTTTGGCGTGAGCTCTGGTGTTCGTCAGGGATGCCCCCTGAGCCCCCTTCTATATGTATTCGCGATCGATCCCTTCATCAGAAGGGTAGAGAACGGTGCAGTGGGAGGAGTGCAGCTGGGACCGGAGTTCCCTCTGAAGGTAGTGGCTTACGCAGATGATGTCACAGTGGTTCTGTCATCAGTGGCAGAGGCACGTGAAGTAGAAAATCTCATCTGTGAATACTCTGAAGCTTCATGCTCCAGAATAAACCATGAGAAGTGTGACGTTTTCTGGATGGGGGAGGAAGGCGAGGAATTCTGCCTTCCGGACAGCCTCCCCCTGGCCAGTTCACAGATAAAGATTTTAGGCATCTGTTTCGACCATGGTGACTATGCCACTCTAAATTGGGAGAGAACTCTGGAAAATGCTGCCCGGAAAGTAGAGAGCTGGAAGAGATGGAAATTCTCTTACAGGGAAAAGGTTGACTTGTGCAAAACCTACCTGATCCCGATCTTTCTGTACGTCAGCTATGTGTGCTTCTTGCCTCAATCTTTATGGACCAAATTGAACTCTCTGTTCTTTATGTTACTTTGGGGGAACAGAATAAATATCGTCAAGAGGGGCATCACTTATAAGTCGAGGAAAGACGGGGGTTTGAGTATGGTCAACCCTGTGGTCTTTTTTGTAACAACCTTTGTAAAACTTAATTTTGGGAGCCTACTGTTAGAGACTCCCCCTCGATGGGCAAGTGGCTTTGAGATCTGGGTGTCTCCCTTCCTCAGGTTTTGGTTAGAAGGGGGCCAAGTGAAGAGTCCCCAAATTCGGCATGGGTATCTCCCGATCTACGTTATCCAGTGCTTGAAAGTGATAAAGCGTTGGGGACTGGAAGTGGGGGAAGTCATAAGTCTTTCCAGGAAGGAGTTGGGGGAGAGGATTTTGCGAACCCACTTTCATGTTCTGCTGTCACTAAGGGATTGCCCGAGTGATGTCGCTTCAGCAGGGTTGGCTCTGATTAATTCGGAGAGAATACCGCTGAAGTTCAGAGATATTGCTTGGCTTTCTTTCCACGGGAAGCTTTACGTAAAGGGGAACATGATGTGGAGAAATGCCAGTGATCGTGGTTGTCCACGGGAGGAATGTCTAGGGGAGGTGGAGACAATGGACCATTTCTTCATCAGGTGCCCCTTTAACGTAGAAATTTACAAGAGAGTTTCAAGAGCTTTACGTATCCCGTGCCTTTCGGGGCTTAGTTACCCTGAGTGGGCTTATGGAGCATTCAAAAGATATGGTAGATTTAATTTGACCACCATTTTTTTAGTCAGTTTAGCAGTTAGATATCACACTTGGATGGCACGGTGTCAGGTGTCCATAAGAAATAAAGTCCTTCCCTGTGAAGTGGTGGTGGATTTAATTCTGCACGAGGTGGAAAGGATGATGGTCCTGGATAAGGAGAGGATGGATGCTGTCAGCTGGTCTCGTTGGTGGGGCCACCTGAAACCCCCTTGAGTGGGTGGTAGAAGTCCTCTCTAAATCTAGCTTTAGGGTCTTTTCTTCCTTTCACATCCCATAGATTTTGAGTACTTTCATGTTTTGTGGAATAGGTTTGCATACACTTAACTAGATTTGCTCAGTTTTTCTTAAACATAAGTGTGTAGATTTGGGTGGAGTGTTGGTGAGGGTGGTGGTTGGTTTGGAGTATTCTTTCTGAATATTTATATATACAGTGTATATTATTTATTCAAGGGATGTAAATTTGAGTTGTTTGTTAATCATTATTATTATTATTATTATTTATTATTATTATTATTATTTTGTATAATGTATTTATATATTTGTTTTATTCTGTATATATTGTAAATTTTGATGCAAGTTTTAAATAAAAAACATTTCCTGATATACTCTGTGCTGCTGGAGACCCTGCTCCTCCCACTATATAACTCTGTCTGTGGCTTCCTGCTGCCTCCATTCCCCTCCTCACATCATGTCACTGCCCCTATCACATGCAGCCCTGTCCTCACTGACACATCGTTCATCTCCTGATATATTCTGTGCTGCTGGGGACCCTGCTTCTCCCACTATAAAACTCTCAGTCTGTGGCTTCCTGCTGCCTCCATTCCCTTCCTCACATCATGTCACTGCCCCTGTCACATGCAGCCCTGTCCTTACTGACACATCACTCATCTCCTGAGAGACTCTGTGCTGCTGGAGACCCTGCTCCTTCCACTATATAACTCTCAGTCTGTGGCTTCCTGCTGCCTCCATTCCCCTCCTCACATCATGTCACTGTCCCTGTCACATGCAGCCCTGTCCTCACTGACACATCACTCATCTCCTGAGATACTCTGTGCTGCTGTAGACCCTGCTCCTTCCACTATATAACTCTCAGTCTGTGGCTTCCTGCTGCCTCCATTCCCCTCCTCACATCATGTCACTGTCCCTGTCACATGCAGCCCTGTCCTCACTGACACATCACTCATCTCCTGAGATACTCTGTGCTGCTGTAGACCCTGCTCCTTCCACTATATAACTCTCAGTCTGTGGCTTCCTGCTGCCTCCATTCCCCTCCTCACATCATGTCACTGCCCCTGTCACATGCAGCCCTGTCCTCACTGACACATCACTCATCTCCTGATATACTCTGTGCTGCTGGAGACCCTGCTCCTCCCACTATATAACTCTCAGTCTGTGGCTTCCTGCTGCCTCCATTCCCCTCCTCACATCATGTCACTGCCCCTGTCACATGCAGCCCTGTCCTCACTGACACATCACTCATCTCCTGAGATACTCTGTGCTGCTGGAGACCCTGCTCCTTCCACTATATAACTCTCAGTCTGTGGCTTCCTGCTGCCTCCATTCCCCTCCTCACATCATGTCACTGCCCCTGTCACATGCAGCCCTGTCCTCACTGACACATCACTCATCTCCTGATATACTCTGTGCTGCTGGGGACCCTGCTCCTCCCACTATATAACTATCAGTCTGTGGCCTCCTGCTGCCTCCATTCCCCTCCTCACATCATGTCACTGCCCCTGTCACATGCAGTCCTGTCCTCACTGACACATCACTCATCTTCTGATATACTCTGTGCTGCTGGGGACCCTGCTCCTCCCACTATATAGCACTCAGTCTGTGGCTTCCTGCTGCCTCCATTCCCCTCCTCACATCATGTCACTGCCCCTATCACATGCAGCCCTGTCCTCACTGACACATCACTCATCTCCTGATATACTCTGTGCTGCTGGGGACCCTGCTCCTCCCACTATATAACTCTCAGTCTGTGGCTTCCTGCTGCCTCCATTCCCCTCCTCACATCATGTCACCGCCCCTGTCACATGCAGCCCTGTCCTCCCTGACACATCACTCATCTCCTGATATACTCTGTGCTGCTGGGGACCCTGCTCCTCCCACTATATAACTCTCAGTCTGTGGCTTCCTGCTGCCTCCATTTCCCTCCTCACATCATGTCACTGCTCCTGTCACATGCAGCCCTGTCCTCACTGACGCATCACTCATCTCCTGATATACTCTGTGCTGCTGGGGACCCTGCTCCTCCCACTATATAACTCTCAGTCTGTGGCTTCCTGCTGCCTCCATTCCCCTCCTCACATCATGTCACTGCCCCTGTCACATGCAGCCCTGTCCTCACTGACACATCACTCATCTCCTGAGATACTCTGTGCTGCTGGGGACCCTGCTCCTCCCACTATATAACTCTCAGTCTATGGCTTCCTGTTGCCTCCATTCCCCTCCTCACACCATGTCACCGCCCCTGTCACATGCAGCCCTGCTAATCAATCACATGACAGATAACTGCCTCCCTCAGGGCCCACACAGTCTTTCCTGAAATACTCTGTGCTGCTGTGATTAGTCTTAGCCTTTACGTGGCTCCCGCTAATGCTTAATTCCTACTTATTTCAAAACTGAAGACGTGTAGACAAGGAGATAAGGATTAGTAACATAAGTCTCTGACCCTAGTAATGTTCAGCGTCACAATCTGATTGGATGGTGGGTGTCGGGGATACAGAATGACAGTGGTGTAACAGAACGTTAGATTTCAGATAGTACATAGAAGACATTTTTTCTGTATTCTCTGCTCTTAGGTCTTAGTAAGGCATCTCATGCCGTCATTATGTCTCACTGATTGCATGGCTAAGGGCTGACAGTCTCATCCCTCCGACAACTGAAGCATATACAGGATACAATATGATATTATTCAGAGCATTGCCTGACTGTAGCCGCACAGCGCACAGTTACCACACTGGCGGACGTTGCAGAGAATCTCATGAATAAGATACGTAAGTCAACGCCTGGCCATGGATAATGAGGGGATGGCGGCCACAGAACTGCGCTGTCCTTCATTTTCACTTGCTCCAGAAAAATATCTAATTATTTATATTTAATGCAGACATTTGTGATTTATTGCCAGGACTGCACCTGGACGCCAGTTATGAGAAGGTCTTTTCTTCAGAGAAAGAAGGAGGAAAGAATCTCATATCTTGAAGTTCGGCCAATGTCTTAGTTCTCTGTTGCCTGGGAGAAATTGAAAACAGTCTGTCTTGATCCAGAGAACTGAGAGAATTAATATTGCAACTTGATGACAATGGTGCAGTGATGTGATGTCTGGCAGCTTTCTCATATTGTGGAATGTGATATTAATACCGGTTCTCCGCATCGTGCGAATCGTCTCTTACCAAAGGGGTGCAGTATTGTGCCAGGGAAAGGCCATGTATGTCCTGCGGAATGACAGGAGAGCAGAGGGGAGAGCCTGTTATCAGCTGCCGCGTTACTTTCCATTTACTCCTGGTCTCCACTCTGAATAAACCGCACTGACTCCCGCCCTCGCCGCGGGAAGGAGAGATCTGACTGGTCACCTGCTCCCATCAGTATACATCAGTTGCTTATTTCATACGGGATGCAGTTAAAATGCCGGCTGTCGGGATCTCTTGGAGAGAGGTAAAGTGGAGAGAGATAAAGTACCGGCCAATCAGCTCCTAACCGCCATGTTACAGCCTGTGTTTCAAAAATGACAATTAGGAGCTGATTTATTGGTGCTTCTTCTCCTCGTCTACTTGATCACTCTCCAACCGGAATACTCCAACAGCGGCATCCCGCCTGTCAGAATGCCGGCAGCAGGCGGGTGTAAAGAGTCCCCTTGCTGCGCTCACCACAGGTTCTATTCCCACTATACGGCTTTCGTGGACATCAACGAGCGGTAATAGGCTATATGCGCCAGGATTCCAACTGCTAGCATTGTTAACTGATACTGTGGGGGGGAAGGAGTATGGGCGGGATGTACTAAAGGAAAAATGCGGTAAAACCCCCGAAAACGGGTGTTTTACTGCATTGTCAAATTTACTAAGACCCTGCCGCCATGTTTTCGCCGTCCATGGTATCTTTGGATGGCGATACCCTATAGAAGCCTATGGGCTTCTTATCGCCAACCGCCGCTACCCGCCGCCTCCTCCGCCCCCCGCCACAGACATTGACCCCTCTCCCCCCGGCATACCTTCCTCCAGCCTGCCCTGGACCCAGAAGGTAATCCCCTCCTCCCCCTAGCAACGCAGCCGGAGGTCCTTCCGGCTGCAGGGGGGAGGAGGAGGCGCCGGGGGCAGCCTGCTGCTGCTTCCCGGCGTCTAGGCAGTGTAAAGATCCCGGGGTGGTGACGGAGACCCCCCGCAGACCACCTCACAGGTATCGCGGGGGGCCTCCGTCACCGCATTGCGATATTGATCGCATATGTTAGTACATATGCAATCAAGATCGCTGCGGTAAGCGGCGAGGGGCGGCGATGTATCTTAATACATCCCGCCCTATATCCGCAAAATCACATCATTGCATACCCGCCAGCGCTACACATTTACAGACATTGTGAAGTAAGGGCGGGGCCACAATGTTGCGATTCACAGTAAATCACGTCTTCGGCCCCCTTGGCTGTGGGAGAGTTGTGTATGGCTGCAGTGGGGTGCAGGCAGGTGGCGCCTGGCTGGGACACTTGTTCACTCCTTTGGGAAGGCTATCCAGTTTATGGGGGTCTCCCGGCCATTCCGGGAGCGTAGGCAATTATGAAAGTACTGAATGGATTACTGGAGCGGGGTCCCACCTTTCACATCCACCCCTGCATATGGGAGCTCTGCACCAGGCCAACAAACTCTCACAAAAAGCTGAATGTATCCAGCATTGCATTTTGCATGAGATGCGTCCTGGCATCCCCTTACTCATTCCATGCACAGCAATGTTTTGTAACACCGAATGCCTGGAAAAAAAGAAGAAGCAAAAGACAGCTCTCCCGGCAAGAACTGCGATACAAGGACTTCCGTCCTTCTGAACATGCACTGATGACGCACACATCTCAGGGGACACTGGGAGGAATCCAAGGTGCTGGATTTTAGAAATGCTGACTTTGCAATAATGGGGAGATGTTTAAGTGATTCATTGGCGGACTGGAGGAACTTGGAAGGAGTGCAGGAGAGGTGGGAAAAACTGAAAAGTGCAATACTAAGGGCAACAGACCTTTGTATCAAAATGGTTAGGAAAAGCACCAGGAAAAGGAAGCCAGTGTGGTTCACAAAAGAAGTATCAACTAGTTTGAAAGCAAAAAAGATGGCTTTTAGGAAATACAAACAGACTCAAAATAATAACGACAAAGAGGTGTATTGTGACAGACGGAAGGATGCTAAGAAAGTGATCAGACGTGCAAAGGCAGAAGCTGAGGAGAAAATGGCCCAGTCAGTAAAGGGGGCAAAACTTTTTTTTAAGTATATAAGTGAAAGGAGAAAATCAAATGGAGGAATAATAAGACTTAAGACAGAGAGTGAGCATTTGGTGGAGGGAGACAAGGTAATAGCTGATCACCTAAATCATTATTTTTGCTCAGTATTTACTGCAGAAGGAGAAGGGAAGGGGCCACAGTTAAGCTGCAAGGACATTCTTAAAAATAAGGTAGATGAAAATACATTTACAGAGGAAAAGGTCCTAACTGATCTTTCAAAACTAAAAGTGGAAAAATCAATGGGGCCAGATGGGATACACCCAAGGATACTAAAAGAGCTAAAAGATGTGCTGGTTACACCTTTAACAGAATTATTTAACCAGTCACTAAATACAGGTGCCATTCCAGAGGACTGGAAAATAGCAAATGTAGTTCCACTGCACAAAAGTGGAAGCAAGGAAGAAGCAAGTAACTACAGACCAGTAAGACTTACATCAGTAGTAGGGAAAGTAATGGAAAAACTATTAAAAGAAAGAGTTGTGGAATATCTTAAATCAAACAACTTACAGGATCCAAAACAGCATGGATTTACTGGTGGAAGATCATGCCAAACAAATCTTATTGACTTTTTTGACTCTGTGACAAAAATAATAGATCAAAGGGGAGCTGTAGATGTAGCATATCTAGACTTTAGTAAGGCATTTGACACTGTCCCACATCACAGACTGCTAAATAAACTTGAAAGCATAGGGGTGGATTATAAAACAGTTAAATGGATAAGAACCTGGTTGCAGGATAGGAAACAGACAGTTGTAGTACATGGAGTGCAATATATGGAAGGAAATGTTACCAGTGGAGTACCCCAGGGATCTGTACTTGGACCAGTTCTCTTTAATATCTTTATTGTTGACATTGCAAATGGTATTGAAGGGAAAGTATGCTTTTTTGCAGATGATACAAAGATATGCAACAGGGTAGACACACCAGGAGGGGTAAAACAAATGATTGAAATGGTCAAGAACGTGCCAACTACAGTTTAATGCTAAAAAATGCAAAATCATGCACTAGGGTCTCTGAAAACCCAAAGGCTAAATATCGTATCAAGGGTACTATAATGGAAACTACTGAGGCGGAAAGGGATCTAGGAGTCACTATCTCGGGTGACATAAAGGATAAATATAGTATTAATGGCACTATACTGGAAACTACTGATGAGGAAAGGGATCTAGGAGTCACTATCTCAGGTGACATAAAGGATAAATATACTATTAATGGCATTATAATGGAAACTACTGAGGAGGAAAGGGATCTAGGAGTCACTATTTCAGGTGACATAAAGGATAAATATGGTATTAATGGCGCTATAATGGAAACTACTGAGGAGGAAAGGGATCTAGGAGTCACTATCTCAGGTGACATAAAGGATAAATCTAGTATTAATGGCACTATACTGGGAACTACTGAGGAGGAAAGGGATCTAGGAGTCACTATTTCAGGTGACATAAAGGATAAATATAGTATTAATGGCACTATACTGGGAACTACTGAGGAGGAAAGGGATCTAGGAGTCACTATTTCAGGTGACATAAAGGATAAATATAGTATTAATGGCACTATACTGGTAACTACTGAGGAGGAAAGGGATCTAGGAGTCACTATCTCAGGTGACATAAAGGATAAATCTAGTATTAATGGCACTATACTGGGAACTACTGAGGAGGAAAGGGATCTAGGAGTCACTATCTCAGGTGACATAAAGGATAAATCTAGTATTAATGGCACTATACTGGGAACTACTGAGGAGGAAAGGGATCTAGGAGTCACTATTTCAGGTGACATAAAGGATAAATATAGTATTAATGGCACTATACTGGGAACTACTGAGGAGGAAAGGGATCTAGGAGTCACTATTTCAGGTGACATAAAGGATAAATATAGTATTAATGGCACTATACTGGGAACTATTGAGGAGGAAAGGGATCTAGGAGTCACTATTTCAGGTGACATAAAGGATAAATATAGTATTAATGGCACTACACTGGTAACTACTGAGGAGGAGAGGGATCTAGGAGTCACTATTTCAGGTGACATAAAGGATAAATATAGTTTTAATGGCTCTATACTGGTAACTACTGAGGAGGAAAGGGATCTAGGAGTCACTATCTCAGGTGACATAAAGGATTAATATAGTATTAATGGCACTATACTGGGAGCTACTGAGGAGGAAAGGGATCTAGGAGTCACTATCTCAGATGACATAAAGGATAAATATAGTATTAATGACACTATACTGGAAACTACTGAGGAGGAAAGGGATCTAGGAGTCACTATTTCAGGTGACATAAAGGATAAATATAGTATTAATGGCACTATACTGGGAGCTACTGAGGAGGAAAGGGATCTAGGAGTCACTATCTCAGATGACATAAAGGATAAATATAGTATTAATGACACTATACTGGAAACTACTGAGGAGGAAAGGGATCTAGGAGTCACTATTTCAGGTGACATAAAGGATAAATATAGTATTAATGGCTCTATACTGGTAACTACTGAGGAGGAGAGGGATCTAGGAGTCACTATTTCAGGTGACATAAATATAGTATTAATGGCGCTATACTGGAAACTACTGAGGAGGAGAGGGATCTAGGAGTCACTATTTCAGGTGACATAAAGGATAAATATAGTATTAATGGCACTATACTGGGGACTACTGAGGAGGAAAGGGATTTAGGAGTCATTATCTCAGGTGACATAAAGGATAAATATAGTATTAATGGCACTATACTGGAAACTACTGAGGAGGAAAGGGATCTAGGAGTCACTATCTCAGGTGACATAAAGGATAAATCTAGTATTAATGGCACTATACTGGGAACTACTGAGGAGGAAAGGGATCTAGGAGTCACTATTTCAGGTGACATAAAGGATAAATATAGTATTAATGGCACTATACTGGGAACTACTGAGGAGGAAAGGGATCTAGGAGTCACTATTTCAGGTGACATAAAGGATAACTATAGTATTAATGGCACTATACTGGGAACTACTGAGGAGGAAAGGGAAGTAGGAGTCACTATTTCAGGTGACATAAAGGATAAATATAGTATTAATGGCACTACACTGGTAACTACTGAGGAGGAGAGGGATCTAGGAGTCACTATTTCAGGTGACATAAAGGATAAATATAGTATTAATGGCACTATACTGGAACTACTGAGGAGGAAAGGGATCTAGGAGTCACTATTTCAGGTGACATAAAGGATAAATATAGTATTAATGGCGCTATACTGGAACTACTGAGGAGGAAAGGGATCTAGGAGTCACTATTTCAGGTGACATAAAGGATAAATATAGTAATAATGGCACTATACTGGAAACTACTGAGGAGGGAAGGGATCTAGGAGTCACTATTTCAGGTGACATAAAGGATAACTATAGTATTAATGGCACTATACTGGGAACTACTGAGGAGGAAAGGGAAGTAGGAGTCACTATTTCAGGTGACATAAAGGATAAATATAGTATTAATGGCACTACACTGGTAACTACTGAGGAGGAAAGGGATCTAGGAGTCACTATTTCAGGTGACATAAAGGATAAATATAGTATTAATGGCACTATACTGGAACTACTGAGGAGGAAAGGGATCTAGGAGTCACTATTTCAGGTGACATAAAGGATAAATATAGTATTAATGGCGCTATACTGGAACTACTGAGGAGGAAAGGGATCTAGGAGTCACTATTTCAGGTGACATAAAGGATAAATATAGTAATAATGGCACTATACTGGAAACTACTGAGGAGGGAAGGGATCTAGGAGTCACTACTTCAGGTGATATAAAGGATAAATATAGTAATAATGGCGCTATACTGGGAACTTCTGAGGAGGAAAGGGATCTAGGAGTCACTATTTCAGGTGACATAAAGGATAAATATAGTATTAATGGCGCTATACTGGTAACTACTGAGGAGGAAAGGGATCTAGGAGTCACTATCTCAGGTGACATAAAGGATTAATATAGTATTAATGGCACTATACTGGGAGCTACTGAGGAGGAAAGGGATCTAGGAGTCACTATCTCAGATGACATAAAGGATAAATATAGTATTAATGACACTATACTGGAAACTACTGAGGAGGAAAGGGATCTAGGAGTCACTATTTCAGGTGACATAAAGGATAAATATAGTATTAATGGCTCTATACTGGTAACTACTGAGGAGGAGAGGGATCTAGGAGTCACTATTTCAGGTGACATAAATATAGTATTAATGGCGCTATACTGGAAACTACTGAGGAGGAGAGGGATCTAGGAGTCACTATTTCAGGTGACATAAAGGATAAATATAGTATTAATGGCACTGTACTGGGGACTACTGCGGAGGAAAGTGATTTAGGAGTCATTATCTCAGGTGACATAAAGGATAAATATAGTATTAATGGCTCTATACTGGTAACTACTGAGGAGGAGAGGGATCTAGGAGTCACTATTTCAGGTGACATAAATATAGTATTAATGGCTCTATACTGGTAACTACTGAGGAGGAGAGGGATCTAGGAGTCACTATTTCAGGTGACATAAATATAGTATTAATGGCGCTATACTGGAAACTACTGAGGAGGAGAGGGATCTAGGAGTCACTATTTCAGGTGACATAAAGGATAAATATAGTATTAATGGCACTGTACTGGGGACTACTGCGGAGGAAAGTGATTTAGGAGTCATTATCTCAGGTGACATAAAGGATAAATATAGTATTAATGGCACTATACTGGAAACTACTGAGGAGGAAAGGGATCTAGGAGTCACTATTTCAAGTCACTTGAAGGCAGGAAAGCAATGTAACAAAGCAATGAGGAAGGCAAGTCAGATGCTTGGTTACATAGGGAGAGGAATCAGTAGCAGGAAAAAAGAAGTGATAATGCCACTGTATAGGTCATTGGTGCGTCCCCATCTGGAATACTGTGTCCAGTTCTGGAGAACATGGGGTAAATTTACTAAGATGGGAGTTCTATTTAAGATGGGATGTTGCCCATAGCAACCGATCAGATTCTGCTTCTCATTTATCTAGCACCTTCTAGCAGATAATACCTGGAATCTGATCGGTTGCTATGGGCAACGTCCCATCTTAAATAGAACTCCCATCTTAGTAAATGTACCCCCATACCTACAGAAGTATGTAAATACATTAGAGAGTGTACAAAGAAGGGCAACTAAAATGGTACATGGTCGACATCACAAAACTTACCCGGAAAGGCTAAAAGATCTTAACATGTATAGTTTGGAGGAGAGAAGGGAAAGGGGGGACATGATAGAGACTTTCAAATATACCAAGGGTCTTAACAAAGTTCAGGAGGGAAACATTCTTCAAAGGAAGAGAAGTATTAGAACTCGAGGACATACACTGAGACTGGAGGGGGGAGGTTCAGGGGAAATTTAAGGAAAAATTACTTCACAGAAAGGGTAGTGGATAAGTGGAATAGCCTCCCATCAGAGGTGGTAGAGGGTAAGACTGTAGGGCAATTTAAACATGCTTGGGATAGGCATATGAATATCCTTACAAAGAATTAAGGTTAAAAAAAGGGTTGCGATTACCTAAAGGATAAAGAAACGGGGTAGACTAGATGGGCCAATTGGTTCTTATCTGCCGTCACAGTCTATGTTTCTATGATTGGATCCCTCTGTGTGCACATTGCTATAAGAAGCCCACAGGCGTCTATGAGACAACGCTATCTATAGATGGGCCTGCCTACTGGGTCTAAGCTCCGGAATGTATTGTACTCTGCAGCTTGGTGAATATGAGGTGTGGCATTCTTACCATTGGTGCATATCACCCATAGTAACCGTTACGTTTCTGTCACCGTTGCCAGTAGTAGTTGAATGTCCGCAGTTTTTGCTATTGTGTACTGAGGTTGCTAGGCAACGATACATCACCCTGCCTTCCTGATAGGAATCCTCCGCGCCGATACTGTACATTGGCCTTGCTGGAATCCATACTGCCCATCAATCACAGCTCATCAGCAGCACCCACACGATTTCTACCCAGGAGCTGATGACCTGTCACTTCAGATCTGTTTCTGCCCCATATGCTGGAGGTACTATAGCAGTTGCATTCAGCTAGCGTGCAGTACACAACCTAACAAGTAATTCCTCAAAATCACATAATATCGGCACACAGTGTAAGACATACAGTATGTTATTAACTGAAAGGCTTTTACTGGTAGCAAAACAGTCTAAGTACTGGCTAAGTACTATGAACTACAGGTTACTTACTCTCAGCAGGACCTACAGGCTAAGTGCCATCAGCTACAGGCTAAGTGCTATCAGAAGGACCCACATGCTAAGTGCTGTCAGCTACAGGCTAAGTACTATCAGAAGGACCCACATGCTAAGTACTATCACCTACAGGCTAAGTACTATCAGAAGGACCCACATGCTAAGTGCTATCAGCTACAGGCTAAGTACTATCAGAAGGACCCACATGCTAAGTGCTATCAGCTACAGGCTAAGTACTATCAGAAGGACCCACATGCTAAGTGCTATCAGATACAGGCTAAGTACTATCAGAAGGACCCACACGCTAAGTGCTGTCAGCTACAGGCTAAGTACTATCAGAAGGACCCACATGCTAAGTACTATCACCTACAGACTAAGTACTATCAGAAGGACCCACATGCTAAGTGCTATCAGCTACAGGCTAAGTACTATCAGAAGGACCCACAAGCTAAGTACTATCAGCTACAGGCTAAGTACTATAAGAAGGACCCACATGCTAAGTACTATCACCTACAGGCTAAGTACTATCAGAAGGACCCACAAGCTAAGTACTATCAGCTACAGGCTAAGTACTATCAGAAGGACCCACAAGCTAAGTACTATCAGCTACAGGCTAAGTACTATCAGAAGGACCCACAAGCTAAGTACTATCAGCTACAGGCTAAGTACTATCAGAAGGACCCACAAGCTAAGTACTATCAGCTACAGGCTAAGTACTATCAGAAGGACCCACAAGCTAAGTACTATCAGCTACAGGCTAAGTACTATCAGAAGGACCCACAAGCTAAGTACTATCAGCTACAGGCTAAGTACTATCAGAAGGACCCACAAGCTAAGTACTATCAGCTACAGGCTAAGTACTATCAGAAGGACCCACAAGCTAAGTACTATCAGTTACAGGCTAGGAGCCTAATTCAGACCTGATGGCTAGGATGCGTTTTTTGCATCCCTGCGATTAGGTAGTCACCACCTACAGGGGGAGGGGGAAATCGTTGTGCAGGGGTGTGATCGCTTTTGCAGAGAGCTGCACAAACAAAAGTTTGTGCAGTCTCTGCACAGCTCAGGACTTAGTCTTCCACTGCAACGATCCAGTCCGGAGCTGACATCAGGAACCCTGCCATCAAACATCTGGACACGCCTGCGTTTACCTGGGAACTCCCTGGAAACGGTCAGTTGACTCCCACAAACGGCCTCCTCCTGTCAAGCTTCTTGCGATCGACGGTGCGATCGCTTTCGTCATCCTTCCCGACGCTGCCAGGAGTTCCCCGTTGCTGGTGGGGCATCACGCCTGCGCATTGTGGTGCCGGCGCAGTTCTGAACTGATCGCTGCTGTGCGAAAATGCACAGCAGCGATCGGGTGGGAATGACCCCCAAAGTACTAACAGAAGGACCCACACGCTAAGTGCTATCAGCTATAGGCTGGGCACGCTCAGCAGGAGCCACAGGAGGAGCCCCCTCAGCATGATCCAAAGGATGAGCCCCCTCAGCAGGAGACACAGGATGAGACCCCTCAGCAGGAGCCACAGGATGAGACCCCTCAGCAGGAGACACAGGATGACCACTCTCAGCATGATCCAAAGGATGAGCCCCCTCAGCAGGAGACACAGGCTGGGCACCCTCAGCAGGAGCCACAGGAGGAGCCCCCTCAGCAGGAGCCACAGGATGAGACCCCTCAGCAGGAGACACAGGATGAGACCCCTCAGCAGGAGCCACAGGATGAGCCCCCTCAGCAGGAGCCACAGGATGAGACCCCTCAGCAGGAGCCACAGGATGAGACCCCTCAGCAGGAGCCACAGAATGAGCCCCCTCAGCAGGAGCCACAGGATGAGCACCCTCAGCAGGAGCCACAGGATGAGACCCCTCAGCAGGAGCCACAGGATGAGACCCCTCAGCAGGAGCCACAGGATGAGCACCCTCAGCAGGAGCCACAGAATGAGCCCCCTCAGCAGGAGCCACAGGATGAGACCCCTCAGCAGGAGACACAGGATGAGCCCCCTCAGCAGGAGACACAGGATGAGCCCACTCAGCAGGAGCCACAGGATGAGACCCCTCAGCAGGAGACACAGGCTGAGCCCCCTCAGCAGGAGACACAGGATGAGACCCCTCAGCAGGAGCCACAGGCTGAGCCCCCTCAGCAGGAGACACAGGCTGAGCCCCCTCAGCAGGAGACACAGGCTGAGCCCCCTCACCAGAAGACACAGGATGAGCACCGTACTGAGTCTAGGAAGATTCCTACAAGAAGATGTTACACTGCACAGATCTGATCTCTAGGTACATTCACATATGTTTACGATATGTCAAATAAACATAAGGGGCAGTATCATCCAAAAGTTGGAGAGCATCTCTGGGTTGGTGGTGCTCCCAAGAGTCACAAAACGTTACACATATGCGGAGAGAGAGATGGAGACTCTGGGCTGGTGGTGCTCCCAAGAGTCACAAAACGTTACACATATGCGGAGAGAGAGATGGAGACTCTGGGCTGGTGGTGCTCCCAGGAGTCACACAACGTTACACATATGCGGAGAGAGAGATGGAGACTCTGGGCTGGTGGTGCTCCTAGGAGTCACACAACGTTACACATATGCCGAGAGAGAGATGGAGACTCTGGGCTGGTGGTGCTCCCAGGAGTCACACAACGTTACACATATGCGGAGAGAGAGATGGAGACTCTGGGCTGGTGGTGCTCCCAGGAGTCACACAACGTTACACATATGCGGAGAGAGAGATGGAGACTCTGGGCTGGTGGTGCTCCCAGGAGTCACACAACGTTACACATATGCCGAGAGAGAGATGGAGACTCTGGGCTGGTGGTGCTCCCAGGAGTCACACAACGTTACACATATGCCGAGAGAGAGATGGAGACTCTGGCCTGGGACACTTTTAGCATACTGTCGTTCTTCCCATTTGGCATCCAGTCTTTAGGGTGACCACACTTAGGTCGACAGTCATTAGGTCGGGCACTATTGGTCGACATGCATTACGTCGACATGGTCTTTATGTCGACATGGTCAGTAGGTCTACATGGCACATGAAAAGGTCGACGAGTTTTCTAAAAAAAATTTTTTTTTTACTTTTTCTCACTTAACGATCCACGCGTACTATGATTGGGAATAGTAACCTTGCGAGCAATGCGCGGGGACACGGTGCACTAATTGGCGTTCCCGGTCACTTTACGAAGAAAATAACACCAAATATTTTTTTTAAACTCATGTCGACCTTTTTCTATGTCGACCTCGTGGCCATGTTGACCTATTTCAGGTGTCGACCTACTCACTGTCGACCAATAGTGGTAGACCCACTGAACCACAAACTACTGACTTGTAACAAGATAGGAGATCAGTTACACACTGTAACATGTGATAACAAATATAAAGAGCTGTGAGTGATCGGCAGTAATGTGTGGGGGACTGTAGGCTGTTATTCACTATTTGTTATGGCGATGTTTAATGAGTCTATACACAAAAATTAAATATGCTGTTAAAAACAATACGGCATCAGTTGTGCCTAACGATGGCAACATTTTAGCGCTGTGTGCAAGAAACGGCATTGGCGCCCCCCCCCCTCCTTATGTAAGATACGGGCAGCGGGCGCAAAAAATGTTAGGGGCTTGGCTTCATGGGGAAGGGGTGTGGCCACAAAATAATACCAATTCATACTATGGTGCACAGTAGTCTCCATTATTCAAATTACTCCGCACAGTAGCGCCACTACTCCAGGTAGAGCCTCTTTTGCACATTACGGCAGACAGTCCCCCTTTCTACACATTACGGCAACCAGTCCCCCTCTATACAAATTACAGCAGACAGAGTCCCCCTTTTTACACATTACGGCAGACAGCATCCCTTTTTTACACATTACGGCAGACAGCGTGCCCTTTTATACATTACGGCATACAGCGTCCACTTTTTACACATTACGGCAGACAGCGTCCCCCTTTTTACACATTACGGCAGACAGCGTCCCCTTTTTACACATTACGGCAGACAGCGTCCACTTTTTACACATTACGCCAGACAACGTCCCCCTTTTTACACATTACGGCAGACAGCGTCCCCCTTTTATACATTACAGCAGACAGCGCCCCCTTTTTACACATTACGGCAGACAGCGTCCACTTTGTACACATTACGCCAGACAGCGTCCCCCTTTTTACACATTACGGCAGACAGCGTCCCCTTTTTACACATTACGGCAGACAGCATACCCTTTTTACACATTACGGCAGACAGCGTCCACTTTTTACACATTACGGCAGACAGCGTCCCCTTTTTACACATTACGACAGACAGCGTCCCCTTTTTACACATTACGGCAGACAGCGTCCACTTTTTACACATTATGGCAGACAGCGTCCCCCTTTTTACACATTACGGCAGACAATGTCCCCTTTTTACACATTACGGCAGACAGCATCCACTTTTTACACATTACGGCAGACAGCGTCCCCCTTTTTACACATTACGGCAGACAGCGTCCCCTTTTTACACATTACAGCAGACAGCGTCCCCCTTTTTACACATTACGGCAGACAGCGTCCCTCTTTTTACACATTACGGCAGACAGAATAGATAGATAGAGAGATAGACAGACAGATAGATAGATAGACAGACAGACAGATACTTACCATCTCTCCGCTGGCTCAGGCAGTCAGGCTCCTCTGTGCTGGCAGATCCGGGGGAAGGGGAGAAGGAGGAGGAGGGAGGTGGACTCAGGAGCTGCAGCAGCGCTATTTAATTGGTAGAGACGCCGCTGCAGCCGTCCCTCTCCTTCTGCATTGGCTGCCCGCCGCTGTGAATTCTGGGATGAGAGAAGCACATCCCAGCGTTCACAGCAGCGCCGGCCAGCCAATGTGGAAGGAGAGGGACAGCTGCAGCGGCGCCGCTACCAATTACTGAGTGCTGCTGCGGCTCCAGTCCTCCTCCCTCCTCCTCCTCCTCCTCTTCCTCCGGGTCCTCCCCCGACGCTGCTCCTCTCCTCTTCTCCTCCGGCGGCGCACACAGCACAGGCGGCTTGTAATGAGTCAATTTGACTCATTACAATGCCGCTGACATAGTTGCTGCCCGTGCGCCCTCAGGGCGACTGCGCTGTGTGCCAGGCACACCCAGCACACAACTAGTTACGGCTCTGTGAATGAATCTTTGGATACTACAGTCTTTGATAGTACAGTCAATGGAGGATTTGTACAGTATATAATGGGGTCTATTCATGAAGCAGTGTAAGAGCGGAGAAGTGAGCTAGTGGAGAAGTTGCCCATGGCAACCAATCAGCATTGAAGTAACATTTATCAAGCATTGAAGAAACATTTATCAAGTGCATTCTATAAAATTATAAGTAGCAGATGACTGGCTCATTCTCCACCCATTTCACTGCTTCATGAATAGACCCCAATATCCCTTCAATATCCATCTAGTATCCTAGTAACGCACTATCTCTGAGAGATGACGTTGGAATGTAGGCTTATAGGGGGATATAAATGTCTGTGTATATACGGGGTGTGGTAAATTTACCTACAATCAAAATCCACACGGTCAAAATACTGACAACATTGACCGACGGACAAAATCCCGACATGGTCAAAATCCTGACATGGTCAAAATACCGACATTTAAAATACTGACAGGGTGAAAATACTGACATTTACAATGTCGACAGGTCAAAAAGTGGACATGAGTTTTTTTATGATTTTCATTGAAACCGACTTGTTCATACTTTACCATCCCAGTGGACCTGGAGGGGGAATATAATAGTGTGCCGAGCGCAGCGAGCCATGCAAGGGGACGGGGGTACACTTATACGGTGTCCATGTTGACCTATGTCGACATACACAGTAAAACCAATGAATAACTTGTGTCGACTTTTTAACCTGTCGACATTTTAAATGTTGGTATTTTGACCTTGTCTGTATTTTAAATGTCGGGATTTTGACCGTCGGTCTATTGTTGACGGTATTTTGACCGTCGGTATTTTGATTGTAGGTATTTCATACTAAACCCGTATATATCGATAGAGTATGTAAGTAATTATCTGTAGATACATAATATATATAGAGAGCACAGAACTGTATTTCTGGAATCTATAACACAACAGTATATGATTTGCTGAGCCTACAGTATACCGGGAATTGTAGGAGAAGTATAGCGGGAATTGTAGAAGTATACCGGGAAATGTAGAAGTATACTGGGAATTGTAGGAGAAGTATAGCGGAAATTGTAGAAGTATACCGGGAAATGTAGGAGAAGTATACCGGGAATTGTAGGAGAAGTATACCGGGAATTGTAGGAGAAGTATACCGGGAAATGTAGAAGTATACCGGGAATTGTAGGAGAAGTATACCGAGAAATGTAGAAGTATACCGGGAAATGTAGAAGTATACTGGGAAATGTAGAAGTATACCGGGAATTGTAGGAGAAGTATACCGAGAAATGTAGAAGTATACCGGGAAATGTAGAAGTATACCGGGAATTGTAGGAGAAGTATACCGGGAATTGTAGGAGAAGTATACAGGGAAATGTAGAAGTATACCGGGAAATGTAGAAGTATACCGGGAAATGTAGGAGAAGTATACCGGGAATTGCAGGAGAAGTATACCGGGAAATGTAGAAGTATACCGGGAATTGTAGGAGAAGTATACCGAGAAATGTAGAAATATACCGGGAAATGTAGAAGTATACCGGGAAATGTAGAAGTATACCGGGAATTGTAGGAGAAGTATACCGGGAATTGTAGAAGTATACCGGGAAATGTAGGAGAAGTATACCGGGAAATGTAGAAGTATACCGGGAAATGTAGAAGTATACCGGGAATTGTAGGAGAAGTATACCGGGAATTGTAGAAGTATACCGGGAAATGTAGGAGAAGTATACCGGGAAATGTAGAAGTATACCGGGAATTGTAGGAGAAGTATACCGGGAATTGTAGAAGTATACCAGGAAATGTAGGAGAAGTATACCGGGAAATGTAGAAGTATACCGGGAATTGTAGGAGAAGTATACCGGGAATTGTAGAAGTATACCGGGAAATGTAGGAGAAGTATACCGGGAAATGTAGAAGTATACCGGGAATTGTAGGAGAAGTATACCGGGAAATGTAGAAGTATACCGGGAATTGTATAATGTAGATGAAAAATACAAGCATATGTACCACACTATGATGTGAATAATAACATTCAATGGGGTCAACCCAATTAGCTGCGAACGGTGTGAAGTGGTGCGGCGTTTAAAAACCGGCAACGGCACATGATTTCCCAGCATGGATTCTGCCTGAATTTGCTCAAAATGACTTGGAACTCAATGGAGGGGAGGAGTGTGGGGGGGGGGGGGCAGCACTTTTTTGCAATTTCACTCTGCCGTAAAGTGTGGCCGCTGCCACGATGAGCCGCACCCACGAGACCATCGCGGCTAATTGGATTGACCCCTTTGTGTTTATATATAATCTGCCTCTGTGATCGCTATAGTGTCAAAGAGTAATTACAAAGCTGTGGCATACCGTAGTGTCTGGTTAATAACAAAGCGTCATATTACCAAGGCAGGGGCGGAGCGAGGGCGGAGCAGCCGTGACAGTAGGGCCGGCTCTCTGTAACAGGCTGGGAGACGGCACTCACGGTAGGTGGAGAGGACTTGAAGTGTGGGAAGGGGTGTTGAGGGGGGGGGGGGGGGCGAGAGGGGTTTGCAGGCTTTTCAGAAGAATCTTCCTGGCTGTCAGGTATCTATATTCAGTGACATGGAACATGCAGGCAGTGTGGTGGCCACCCTTCCCTCTCCTCAGTACCTTCCTGCGACCCTGCTCCGGGGGTCATAGCATTTGCAGATCAGTATGTAGCAAGCTATAGCATAATGATACGCTGGGATCCAAATGGGACCACAATGCAAGCGCCGACATCCTGACAGCAGGGATCCCGATCGACGGGCTGCCGGGCTGCCAGGGAGGTAAGCTGCGAGGGGGGGTTGAAGGTTAGGTTTAGGCTGCAAGGGGGGGTTTAGGCTTGGCTGCAGTAAGGGGGTGGGGGGTTCGGTTTAGGCTGTGAGGAGGGAGAGTTAGGCATAGGCACCTTCTAGGACGGTCAGGGATCAGCTGTGGGGGTGGAGGGTTATGTTTGGGCTGCGGGAAGGGGGGGGGGTAGGGTTAGGCACAACTGGAGAGCGTTAGGGTTAGGCTTCGGGGAGAGGGAGGGTTTAGGTTTGGGCTGCGGGAAGTTAGGGTTAGGAGGAGTCTAACGATCGGGATGCAGCAGTTGGTATTTTGACTGCCGGTATCCCAATCGCCGCCATTTCAGTCCCAACCCAGTACACTTACTCTGTGAGGTATGCAGTAAGCATACCTATTGTTGGGATCCCAGCGGTCACAATACAGACACCGGGATCCCGACGGGGGCACCATACCGCCGCCAGTGTACACGACACCAATAGAGGGAGAATAGAACCTGTGGCGATCAAAGCCCGCCACCGAGATGGCATTCCACCACTCAGGATGCTGACGGCGATTCGGCATCCCGTGCAGCGGTAAATCATACCGAACCCCTCTATGAATATGCGATAGAATATATAACCACAAAGAGTAACAGTATCACTCATGCAGCAAAGTAACATTTATCAAACATGAATATGGCAAGTACAATATGGAAATACTTATCGGAGTATATGTGAGGTAGGTCAGGTCCTGTGCATGAGAGCTGTGGCACCAAACACGTTTCGCCACGAGAGCTGGGTCACCAAACACGTTTCACCAGGGGTTGGCTTGTTCACCAAGTAGGATACTAGACGGATAATGAAGGGATACTAAATACGAATCCTCTTTTGACTACACAGTATCTAAAGATTCATTCATCCTATATAATAAAAGGCTAACACTGCTCCTCACCTCTATGGGGGGAATTCAAGTGTTTTGCCCGCTGTCAGCCACCAGATGGCGCCTGATGGAGCAATTCAAGTGTTGCTCCGTTCAGGCGCACACAGCCGCCGGCACTGACATTACTGATCTGTTGTTCTGTCACTTTGACGGGCTGGTAATTAGTATGTTAGGCACAACTGATGCCATATCGTTTTTATAGGGTAAGGCTGCAGGGAGAGGGTTTTAGGCTGTGGGAAGGGGGGGGGGGGATTAGGGTTAGGCTGCAGGGTGGTGGGGGGAAGGGTTAGGGTCCATCCTGAGCAGCCATCGGGGGGAAGGGGGACTTCGGGGACTGGTGTCCCAGGCCCTTACAGAGAGAGGGCCCACCCCTGGCTTCTACCGCTGATGTGCAGGGAGAACTTCTTATAACAAGCCTTCCCTGCTCATCAGCTCTCTGTAAAGCATTCCTGTAGGTCCGCAACACTCCACGCTCCACCTATATGTAACGTCACAATGTATGACATCACATAGGGGTGGAGCAGTGCAGCAGAGTCTTTTTTGGGGGTGAGGGGGGCCCTGTCTATTTTGTCAGTCCCGGGTCCCACAATTTCTCATGGCAGCCCTGACCCTGATACAATGTATAAGGGAAAAAGGAGAAGTCTCATCACAAAATGACACAATAGTGAAAGTTACACTGATATAACTTGCATAATGAGCCTACATTTAGCCTTGCACAGTACACACGCAGCACATGTCACTCTCCTACTTGGGCTGACGAGGTCACATCTATTTCTGTCTGCTCTATGACTTACTAGGAAAGAAAAGAAACTCTGGGAAGTCTATTGCACCATATTGATCGCTGCTGTGTTTATAGGAAATAATGGACAGATCGGATCTCATGGCAGATTAGAAGCTATTATTTGCATTGAAGTAACGGAACAGCAGCTTTCTGCGGCTGAACTCTGCGCGCTCCGGCTCATGAATACTTTATGATCTTACATATTAGTATCTCATTAACTTGACAATTAGGCCAATGATAAGCAGCTGTTAGGCTGCCAAGTGGAGTGTTACATCTTATCTCCCAAACATTTCTGACACCTGTGTATCACTGTCATGCGTAATGGGGGCTGCGTCCGGTCACTCAGCGACGCTGTACGTAAATACTGCAATAAATGTTTTATCAACCTCAGGCGCAGTACAGCGTCACCCTCTGGGCTCAGGATTATGTAGCTCGCTTCTGTTATTACAAAACATTGCTTCTGGTTACAGATCTCACGCATGCAGGAAAGTGCGTTATGCTCCGGGGCAAATCCCCAAGGAAGTTCCACTTTCCCAGCGGCCACTGAATGTATCATAAGAGCCTGACACAATTAGTCTACTTATTGTAGGTTTAAGAATGTACGCTGTATGGTAAATTGTACCCCGGTGTATTCCAGGAACAATGTTTTGTCCTGTTCTGGTGTCTTCATCAGGACCTCTCCTAACATGGGGCCTAATTCAGACTTGATCACAAAAAATAAAGGGAATCTAATGGGAATTAATATTTGTGGGGGGATGTACTGCAAATATTGTTTAATAAATGTGCCCCAGAATCTCTTACTCACAGATCGTGAGCTAACAAAGGGGGTCATTCCGAGTTAATCGCTAGCTGCATTCGTTCGCTGTGCAGCGATGAGGCAAAAAATTGCACTTCTGCGCATGTGTATGTGGTGCAATGCGCACGCTCGACGTACTATTACAACGAACAATGTAGTTTAACACAGGGTCTAGCGAAGCTTTTCGGTCGCACTGGTAGCCGCAGAGTGATTGACATGAAGTGGGCGTTTCTGGGTGTCAACTGACCGTTTTCAGGGAGTGGTCGAAAAAACACAGGCGTGGCTGGGTGAACGCAGGGCGTGTTTGTGACGTCAAAACAGTAAGTGAATAGTCTGAAGTGATTGCAAGCGCTGAGTAGGTCTGGAGCTACTCTAAAACTGCACAAAAAAACTTTGTAGCTGCTCTGCGATCCTTTCGTTCGCACTTCTGCTAAGCTAAAATACACTCCCAGTGGGCGGTGGCATAGCGTTTGCACGGCTGCTAAAAACTGCTAGCGAGCGATCAACTCGGAATGACCACCAATGGGCCTAATTCAGAGTTGATTGCAGCAGCAAATTTGTTAGCCGTTGGGCAAAACCATGTGCACTGCAGGTGGGGGAGATGTGAAATGTGCAGAGAGAGTTAGATTTGGGTGGGGTGTGTTCAGACTGAAATCTAAATTGCAGTGTAACAATAAAGCAGCCACTATTTATCCTGCACAGAAACAAAATAACCCACCCAAATCTAACTCTCTCTGCTGCTAACAAATTTGCTGGTAAGATCAATTACCCCCCAATGTCCAACCAGCAAGCTGAAAGAAGTGTACTCTTTATTTGTAATGTAGACAACAAAACACAAAAATGCTCTCGCAATTTTACACAATAGGACACATACAATTATATATATATATATATATATATATATATATAAACGGTCCGTACATTGACCATATATATATATATATATATATATAAAATTAAAGTGTCCCATGACATAAAAAAATGTGTTTAAAAAAGGAAAAATAAAGCACACACAAAAAAAATGAAAGTCACTAATTTCTGCTTTCCATGGAGCCTGCCCGCTGACTTTCTCCGCCAGTGTGGAATGAATGACAAGGCATCACTTTCCTTGGCAGAATAATGAACAAGGCTTCTCCTACTAACTGTATGTTTGTGTAGAAAAAGACTCATCAGACTGTAAACCCAAACTGGCCCCCAAAATTGTCTGTCAGATGCATCATGATGATGTCAGATAAATGTCAATCACAAGATTTAACACCAGTTCTCACCAATGCGAAAATCATGTAATCATATAATCATATATATATGTTTATATTAAACATATATACTGATATATTGCATATTCAGTTGATCACAAAATCAGGAAAAGTGCAGTTTAAATTGAATTGGCGTGTAGAAACTGAAAGCGTTCCCTTTTATAGAAATGTTATAATTTGTATGGTACTGTACATTTGCCATCTCTCCCACGCTTGGGGAAATAAGACCACATGTACAGCCCTTCCTGGGAAACCGATAGGATTGATAGGGTAAATAAAAAACACTACCTGCATATTTCAGTTGTTAATTAAAAAACATATCTGATCCTTTTAGCGAGCTTAGTGCATATTACATCCAGCTAAAGTGGCCACAATGGCGGCTTTGTGAACACAGAGAGCAGATGGAGGGACTCGGAGGCACAGGGAGAGGGTTAGTTCCTGGCAGCGGAGAGAATAGCATTAAGGCAAATGACTGTGAAGATCATCAGTAGGTAAAGTTTGGTCCAATAGAGATCTCAGTAGGTGATAGGAAGGAATGTGCCTTGTGGAAGCGAAGTTGGATGGAGCTGGGCAATTTATTCAGGGTCAAGACCAAAGGGATGCAAATCGCTGCCAAAACGTAATGAAAACGAGTTTCAGATTTCAGTCTCATTTCACTCGATTCTTCAGAACACAGCAATTCGGAGGGACCTGGCAGGGCGAGATGTTTGCGAAAATACAGTAGTGTTACGCTCACGACATACCAAATATTGACAGCGTTTGCAGAGGAGGTTCCGAGGGTTTATAACGCACGGGGATAAAGGGAAAATAACAAATTAGGATTGTGTTCGCTCGCATAGGGGTTTACAGCACATCACGAGCAACGCTGGTTCCCATCCGTGTCTGAACCAGGCATACTGGATTACAGCTCCCAGTGTCATTGCTGGGATATTTATATTTTTGGTGTGGGAGGGGGGTGAAGTTCCAAGGAGCGAATGGATATCATAAAAAAAAATAGCTTTTAGGAAAATGGTAAGACGCACATGAGGCCTTTTTTTTTGTCTTGAATTACAAATGGAAATTAAACGTTTTCAGAGGCTCAGATACGTCAATGTAGCAATTTGAATGTTTGCAAAAAGTGTCAAATAAAATATTACGAAATTTACGTTGTGGGCAATTCAAAAATAAGGGCTGAAAATATTATAGTAAAAACACTCACTTATCCAGTATCTGCCTACTTCAGTCCCCATCTCCTATTTAATAGCCCAGATCTGTGTATAAAGCTGGGCGTGGCTAGGAGCTCTCATTGGGTTAGCAGCAGGTCTATCACACCCAGTCCACACCTGATTGGGCGAGAAACGCCCTCCCACACAGGTTACATCCAATGGGAGGCTCTGCCCTTTGACTGCTGTGTGTTCCCAGAGCAGTATTAACAATGGGACTGATGGAGCTGCAGCTCCAGGCCCACACCCCAAAATAGGCCCACTGCTTCTGCAGCAACATAGCCGCCTCCAACAATGTACACATAAAAATCGCTGCAAATCCGAAGAGGGGGCGTAGTCACGGGTAAAGTGGCGTGACCACGCCCCCTTTCCTATACTTTTAATGGAGGTTTGGAGAGCCAAAAATCGGTACAGACCATAAAAAAAAGGTCCTGTACCTGCCAAAAAGGTGCAGCTGGAGGGTATGCCACTGTATCTGCAGCAAGACTCTGCGCTGTAGATAAGGAAAAAATCCTTTTACTGCAGCGTCCTATGTCCTGCTGCCAGTCTGCCTGCCCCCTCCGGCATCAACAATCCCCACTCACTAGCCGCGCCGCAGGTGGAAAAAAACCTGCTGCGCCACCAGGATAGATGTGTATGAAAGCGGCGCAGCGGAAGGCTTTCATAGCCCTCCCTGCGCCACATACTCTCTGAGCCCCGGAGCCACCTCTGCGCGTGATGTCACAGAAGTGCCTCCAAGCCACAGCCGCGCCCAGATCCCCAGAGGCCCTGACTCCGCAACACAGCACCTGGCCTGCCGGCCTGGAAGCCCCGAGATGGCTAATGTAACGGATAGAGAGGGTGATATCGCGGAGGGTAATGTCTGGACGCTGAATCAATGTAAAAGGTGACAGTGCTGTGCAGTGCAGTGGGTGTGCGGTGTCACTGACACTGCACAGCACTCTCACCTTTTACACTGATTCAGCGAGTCAGTCAGTTCTGCCAGCCAGTCACTATTGTTATCACCAGTGTCCCAACGCGCCGCATTACAGGGAAGTAGACGCACTAAATAAACTACAGCTCCCATCAGCCCTTAGCGCCAAAGTATTCCGGCGCTAAGAGCTGCTGGGAGCTGTAGTGTATTGACTGCATCTTCTTCCCTGTAATGTGGTGCTAACAATAGTGACTGGCTGCTGTGTGAGTCTCCAGGAGAGCCACTACCAAAGGGAGGACAGCAGCTTAGCTGCTTCCAGGAGGAGAAGCAGGAGAAGCATTACCCTCCCTTCCCCCACTCGCAGTACCTCCGGGTCCCATCTGCGGGACCCCCAAACCCCCCCTCCACAACCCGCGGTGGCTTCAAACCCCCTCCCCCACCTACAGCACCCCCACACCCTCCCTCACAAGCGGCACCACCCCACCCGCCCCTCCCGCAACTGCGGCACCCCCGCAACCGCTCTTCCCTCACCCGCGGTGGCTCTGGACACCGTCCCCACCTGTGGCACCACTGCGCCATCCCCTCCCCCACCCGCAGCACCCCACAAACTGCCCTCCCCCACCAGCATCTCACCAGGACCCCATTCGCCATCCGCATCTCCCCTGCACCTGCCACTCCCCCAACCACAGCACCTACTAGGTGATTCATCAGGCCCCGCGTGCACTGTTCACGCCATTGCAAGGGGCTACGACCCCTTAACCATCGCATGCCCTTTGTCCGTGCAATATTTAACCACTCACACAATTATGATTGGAGGTAATACTCCAAATAAAAATATTACATGCCACAAGGGCACGCAGGGGTTAAGGGGGCGTAGCTCCTTACGACGGCGTGAAGAGCTCCGTCTTAATGCCTGTGACACGGTTGGACACCCTCTTCTCATTCAAACTACCCATTCCACCAGTCTGTCCTCCTATGGATCACTTCTTACTTCAGTAACACCCCTTTTCTGTCTCCACCCCCCTCTAAATGTCAGTGTCCCCAAAGGTAAATTTTTGCCCCCCCTCCCTTTCTCCCTTTATTCTGTCTCAAATACCACATAGATTCTGATGACTCTCTAATTGTCATGAATCTGCATTCTCCATCGCATCACTACTGTGGAACTACAGGTTCCAGCAGTTCATTTCTGTTCCAGTTCTAGTTTTTTCAGTCTACTGCAGCCTGGAGTACACAGTGATTCAGCTAACTCACAGCTGATCTGAACACCCAATCCAGCAGGGTGTGTCCTCACAGATGCAACATCCAATCATCACAGACCAAGGGGTATAAACTCCAGTTCCTGGCTCAGTCTCATCGCCTTGGACAACATGTCATATTCTGTGAACAGGTGTCTCCTGTTTGCAGTCCTCTGTCTGCAGAGATACCCCTGTGTTTTGGACCTGTGGAACTACAGGTCCCAGCAGTTCCAGTTCCAGGTTCCAGCCTTGGACAACACATCACATTCTGTGAACAGGCGTCTCCTGTTTGCAGTCCTCTGTCTGCAGAGATACCCCTGTGTATTGGACCTGTGGAACTACAGGTCCCTCCAGTTCCGTTCCAGTTTCCAGTTCCAGGTTCCAGTCTTCAATTCTTTGTTTCCAGCAATCTCCTATTTCTGGCATCTCCAAGTTGTTTCCCTGTTCCAGTGTTCCTGTGGAACTACAAGTAGCAGCAACCACTCCAGCTCTCCTGCGAGTCACATTCAGTGTGCAAGTTCCTGTGTTCCAGTCTCCAGTCTTCATTGTTCCAGTTTGCTACAAACTCCAGCCACAATCCACCAGCAGTAAGAGACTCTCCTCAGGTGTTTTATCATTATCTACCTGTGCACTCATTATCAGTTACCATCTGTGCATCTCAGCAGTTAACATCTATTTGCTTAGAGACTGTCTCCTGCTTAAGCCTGTTAGGCTATCTGGACTTGTGCTTCATAGAGACTGTACATTTATCAGAGTTCTGTTTTTCCAAAGTTATTTCATCCTGAGTTATACTGAGACTGTGTGCGGTTTACAATTACCGGAGTTCTGTTTGTTTCAATCATAGTTACCAGTGACTTTTGAATATTTATTTCCTGTTATTCAATTGCTTTGTGATCCCTGTGACATAATAAATATCAGCGCCTATGCACAGGACTATTCTTCGGTCTCCTCGTGTATTACGTCACACCAACACTGACCCACTAGCGCCCCCGCCGGGGACAGACAAAATCAGAATCCTGACACTAATATACTTCTCCACCCCTGACCTCTCTCCCTCAGCCCTCTGTGATGTCTCTTCCTACCTCTCTGCCATCTCATCCTTGATGTTTCAGCACTTTCTTAGCTAAACTCTTTGCTTTTCCCCCTTCCAGTGCTCCCTCATCTCCCTCTAGTCTTTTTCTGTTTATGGTAACTCCCTCCACACTGTCCTTCAGGTCCGCTACCTGAGTGTCCTTCACCTCTCACTTCAAATTCAAAACATCTCTTTTCTACTTCCACAACGTCTCTGGAATCAGGACTTTTCTTATCCTTCAGGCTGCCAAGCAGAGCCGGCCCTAACCAATATGATGCCCTAGGCAAGATTTTGGCTGGTGCCCCCTAGCATCACCGCTGGTTCCGCCTCTGACCTTGCACCTCTTTCCCAGCACCATCACCCCTCACCCATAGCAGTCCTTATTTTTGGGTTTGTACCCCCTATATTTTAAATAGGAACAGTTCGCACATTTGGCGCACAGCCCAAAAAGGAGTGTATTTTTGCTGGCAAGGGGCATGGCCACACAATAGTAACCCCAATTCCAATTACGCCACACAGTACTGCAACTTTATTCACATGTGATCATGCAATAGTGTCCATAATTCATATTACATCCCACAGTAGTATCACTTTTCCTTATAAACGTTACTCCTCACAGTAGAGCCCCTTATTCATATTACATCACACTGAATTGCTCCTTATTCACATTACACAACACCCTATTGCTCTTTACTCACATTAGATGACGCAGTAGTGCCCTTTCTATATGCAATGCCACATAGTAGAGCACCTTATACACATAATGCCACACAGTAATGCCCCTTACACATATGAGTCACATTAGTAATGTCCTTATAAACATAATGCGCCTTACACATTATGAAAACCTTTATTAATGCCCATTTACACATAATGTCCCTTACACATATGCCACACATTATTAATGCCCTTATACACATGACATGCATAGTGCCCCCTACACATTTGCTGCACATTATTCGTGCCCCTATACACATAATGACACACATACAGTAGTTTAAAAGGAGAATGTGTGGTTTTTGCGCTATCTCCTGTTGTGATAGGGTGAAATCACTGTGTAGGTGAATCAAGATGAGTTCACAGTTTGTAGTTCCAAGAAAATGCCCAAAAAAAAGGAATTTCCCTTATTCTTTCTGTTGAGTCATCGGTTCTCCAAATCCTTCTTCAATTTTGGTTCAGAGGGATATTAATTCTTCATCTCCAATGTATAAAAAGAAGAGATAGGAGAAACCGCAATAGTGTAACTCAATTTTAATAAGAACAAAGGTAATAAAACATAGCTTATAGTATAAAGTCCTTTGGGACTTGGTATAGAAGTCCTATGTCCCAAAGGACTTTATACTATAAGCCTACACCCTCCCCTCCTGCTCTGCTCTGTTTAAGAGTACCATCAGCCCAAACACCTTGATAAAGGCTCAGGTGAGCCGAAACGCGTTGGTGAACAGCATCTGTCTGGACAGCGACCCATCTTTGGATTCTGAAGGGATTCTCATACCAGGGATTCACCACAGACATTTTATACACGAGACTTGGTATGATATATACACCTTATTCTAAGGTACGCTGCCAGCCCTATGTTTTATTACCTTTGTTCTTATTAAAATTGAGTTACACTATTGCGGTTTCTCCTATCTCTTCTTTTTATACATTGGAGATGAAGAATTAATATCCCTCTGAACCAAAATTGAAGAAGGATTTGGAGAACCGATGACTCAACAGAAAGAATAAGGGAAATTACGTTTTTTTGGGCATTTTCTTGGAACTACAAACTGTGAACTCATCTTGATTCACCTACACAGTGATTTCACCCTATCACAACAGGAGATAGCGCAAAAACCACACATTCTCCTTTTAAACTATATTTTGGTCCTACAGGTGGGCTTAGAGGTTTTTGCAGCTCTCCGTTTGAAGCACCAAATTTACACCTGTTTTTTGTATTTACACATACAGTAGTACCCTGTTACAGATATGCTGCACATTATTAATGCCCTTATACACATAATGACACACATAGTGCCCCTTACACATATGTTGCACATTATTAATGCATTTTTACATGACACACACAATGCTCCTTACACATATTCCGAACACTACTGCACAACCATCCCACTCACATGCACACAGCACTCACACTTCCACTAACACTGTGACCTCTGCCTCTGCTTGGAAACAGATGTGTCCTCATAAATCTTGCCTCAATGCTAACGTCGGGCACCTTTTTTTAATGAAAATGTATCTTATTTGCATTGGTATGTGGCTAGGATGCACAAGCAGCTTCTGCTGATTAAAATGATATGCAGCATGCCTATATACTGTGTGAGACTGTGGTTGTAGCTGCATATGAAATGCTACACACAATATAGGCGTGCCGCATATCATTTTAATCAGCAGAAGCTGCTGATGCCCTTAGGCATATCAAATGCCCTAGGCAATTGCCTAGTTTGCCTATGCCTATGGCCGGCTCTGCTGCCAAGACTCTTGTCCACACACTCATCATCTCCTACCTTGACTATTGTAACCTCCTCACCTTTCTCTCTGGCCTCCCTTAGTTTTGCTTTTCCACCTTACAATCCCTCCTGAACACTGTAGTTCATCTTATTTTCCTCTCTCGCTGGTTGGCATCAGCTCCCCGCTTCCTTCCTCTGCAACATGCATCACTGACTCCCTATCCCCTTGGAGTCCAGTTCAAACTCCTCACCCTCCAGTATAAAGGCATTTATCAATCCTCCCATCTTACATCGCCATCCTCATCTCCGTCCACATCCCCTCTGTCATCCACCCATCACTTACTTACCTCCACCTCCACCCTGGTTGCCTCCTCTCACACCCACTTTCAGGACTTTTTCCCGTTACATCATTCTCCATTGGAACCCGCTCCCTCACCAAATCAGACTTTCTACTAGTTTCACTAGTTTTGGATGTGCTTACAAAACTCCCGCCATCACCCCTCCTATTATTTTCTGTATTTCAAGCAGTAATTCCAGTCCTCAGCTTTTTTTCTTCAGCCACTGGCCCATCCTGGCCTGTGTCGCCTCCTCTTCTTACTTCCGCTGTCGGCTCTTCTGCGGTCATCTCTTCTCTCTTCTTTTCTTTGGGAGGTCTACTTTTCTGCCTCTCTTCCTTTGCTCTTCAGCCACCAACCGCAGCTGAGTAGCCAACCCGGATTGACTGATGGTCCACGAGCTTGGGAGCATACACACCATCCCACCGACGGCTGTCAACATTTCCTGCTAGTCTCAGAGTCAGCTGCAGCCGTGAAATGCCGGTATGTCATACCATTTCATAGCGGCACACGTATAGGTTACAGTTTAATAAACTTATATGATTCTTTTTTTCTTATAATCATTAGTACCCAATGAAACCTGCTGTCTCACTTGCTTTATGATACAATGCAGGGCAGTCTTAACAGCATAGTAGGACCTTGGGCAAAGCAATGCACACCCACATAATGGCCCTCATTC
This sequence comes from Pseudophryne corroboree, assembly GCF_028390025.1. Lineage (NCBI taxonomy): Eukaryota > Metazoa > Chordata > Amphibia > Anura > Myobatrachidae > Pseudophryne > Pseudophryne corroboree. Next base: position 13,426,613 of record NC_086452.1, read on the forward strand.
CGAGTTGTTCGCTCGCAAGGCGAATGTAGCAGAGTTACACACGCTAAGCCGCCGCCTACTGGGAGTGAATCTTAGCTTCTTAAAATTGCGACCGACGTACGCGCAATATTGCGATTACAAACGAGTTAGCAGTTTCTGAGTAGCTTCAGACTTACTCTGCCTGTGCGATCAGTTCAGTGCTTTTCGTTCCTGGCTGACGTCATAAACACACCCAGCGTTCGCCCAGGCACTCCCACCGTTTCTCCGGCCACTCCTGCGTTTTTTCCGGAAACGGTAGCGTTTCCAGCCACACGCCCCTAAAACGCCGTGCATCCGCCCAGTAACACCCATTTCCTGTCAATCACAATGCGAACGTCGGAGCGATGAAAATGCCGTGAGTAAACTTACTTTCTTCATAGTAAAGTTACTTGGCGCAGTCGCAGTGCGAACATTGCGCATGCGCACTAAGAGAATTCTCACTGCGATGCGATGAAAAACTCAGAGCGAACAACTCGGAATGAGGGCCAATGTGCCTCTCCTACAGTACCATGACTTCTATCTACATGCTTCCATACAGTGAAAGGCTGCAGACTGGAAGGCAGGTGGAGAATCCTGGCTGGCTGCTCTGTGTGACCACCATCCGTCCCTGCTCAAAGGCCCTTAGGATTGTGGGGCCCTGGACAGCTGCCCAGTGTGCCCGAGATGGCTCTGATACAATGTCCTGAACTAAAGCTTAAATACATCCTGAGGGTGCAGTATGTCCTCCTATGTTGGATACACTGTTGGGAGAACCTCTGGGGGAAATGTATCAAGCCTTGGAGAGAGATAAAGTGGAGTAGTTGCCCAAAGCATCAGCTTCTGTTATTTTAAAGACTGTGCTAAATCAATGACGCTTAGGAGCTGATTGGGTGCTTCGTTTGCCTTCACTGTACCTCTCTCCAAGGCTTGATACATTTGCCCCTCTTTGAGTGGCGAGAAGCCAGATGTGAAAGACCCGCCGATGGAACCAGGGATAACAGATGTTTGCGTTACAGTATTTTCCCATAACAAGCGTTCTGCGCCGCATCTGATCTATTCGCGTTTTATGTGAAAGCATGATGCACTGTGCATTATATATTCAGATTATTTCAGCACAATTACCAGATAGTCTGCACATCTCGGCTTTCATTATCAAAGTCAGAGCTAGATTTCCGAAATTAAAAAAACATGTTAATATGTTTTACAATTGGGTTCCAAGCCTGTTGCTTGGTTGCAATTATCTGTGCCCCTTGGTACGCAATTATCCTGCAGCCAGTAATGCTGGAAGAGGGGATTTTCTCTGTTCTCCAGGCGCTGCGTCCCGGAGTCTCCTGCGGAATATTGATCTGGATGTTAAGAAATGTCGGGTTAGGGTTTTGTCTCACAAGCCTGAAATTTGAATGATTCCAGCAAATGCGTCTCCAGGCATCGGCCGTGTTGTGTTAAGGTGCCCTGGAATTCCGCTCACATGAAAGGGATGTTCTTATATATTGGATTTGTGTATTTTTACTTCTTCTTTTTTTGCTTCGTTTTCAGAGTCGTCCGCCCCAGGCCGTCTTTTGAGGCTCATTCGTGCGCTACTTTCTCTATAACCCTTCTGTCCGCTGACTATGGATTATCTCATAAGCAGCATTTTGCTTAAGCCTTACAAAGACTGACAGGATGGAATGCGAGCCACTAAGTTCACAGGACAGGTAAACAGTATCACCTTTCAGTCAAGTTTGGAAAGCGTGGTGATATGTTCAAATGCTGTAGAGTAACGCCAGCAATCAGGGGCCTGGCATTTACCACCAGGGTGAGACACGGCGAAGATTGTGGTCTCAGGAAGGCTCAGTGGGGGGGTTTCAGCATTTTCCCATCAACTTAGAAATCCAAGGAGTTTAAAAACAAAAACTATTTTGCTTGGGGGGTTGGGGGGAGGGGGGGGGAAGTGGGTGAGTGTGAGCTCTGCGGCTTGATCGCCCTGTGACTGTCAGGAGAGCCTTGGTTGATCGCAGAAGGAATCAGACTCACTGTTCGCTGCTGAGCGGCCTATTATTATGATGGCGCCCCCATATCATCAGTCATATGGATACACTCGTAGCTTCAGCATGTTCTGCAGCCGCCGTCTCCTACCTGATTCACCTGTGTGCAATCACACATACACAGACAGTATATGGTAACCCTTACCTAAAGCGCTGCGGAACGTGTGTGTGCTGCATAAATAACTTCTTAACTATTGGAAGGCGGTGTCACAGTTGGAAGCTGCTGGATACGTTTTGCTACAAAGTGTATCTAACAGACAATCAGACGTTGGATAGGACAGGGGCAGACATAGGACATTGGTGGTCATTCCGAGTTGATGGCTCGCTGCCGATTTTCGCAGTGCAGCGATTAAGTAAAAAAATGGCAAAAATGCGCATGCGCATGATATGCAGCGCGCATGCGCTTAGTACTTTCACACAAAACTTTATAGATTTACACAAGCTCGAGCGACGTTTTTTCATCGCTCGAGTGATCGTAGTGTGATTGACAGGAAGTGGGTGTTTCTGGGAGGTAACTGGCCGTTTTAAGGGAGTGTGCTAAAAAACGCAGGCGTGCCAGGTAAAAACGCAGGAGTGGCTGGAGAAACGGAGGAGTGGCTGGCCGAACGCAGGGCGCGTTTGTGACGTCAAACCAGGAACTAAACGGACTGAGGTGATCGCAGTCTAGGAGTAGGTCTGGAGCTACTCAGAAACTGCAGCAAATTATTTAGTAGCAATTCTGCTAATCTTTCATTCGCTATTCTGCTAAGCTAAGATACACTCCCAGAGGGCGGCGGCCTAGCGTGTGCAATGCTGCTAAAATCTGCTAGCGAGCGCACAACTCGGAATGAGGGCCTTATTCAGTAAGAGTAGCAGAATCTGCTACTCTGTCAGTCGCATGCTAGGGGGTCGCCCAACATGCTGACCGCCGCCTACCAACTGCGACCACGCTCTCAATGCGATCGCACTGCAATTAGTGCGTGGTTGCAGAAACTAGAGAAGCCTGGCTGTGGTAGCAGGAGTCTCAGCGCCATTTTTTCTATCGGAGAGGCTGCGTGTGATGACACGCAGCTGCCCCGAAAATGCAGCCGACATGCCCCCGTTTCCTCGGCGCCACCCTCGCAGCGGTAAACGAACACCCCCCTCCACATGCCCCGCGAAACAATCGCATTAACTGCTCGTTCAGGTCTAGACCGGCGCATGCACACAGAAGCCCTGGCGTTTGTGATGCGAACTGAATCAGGCCCTTAAGCTGGTCGTTCAGGTGCCTTTCTGATGCAGGGCAAAGATCCCCTCCTTCATCTCTGTAGTAATACAACATCTGGAAACCTCTTGTGGCATTATAATGTAGAGTTGCCCCCCAACAGCCTGGCCACTCCCCTTTCCCCAACTCTCCACATGTGACACAGGAACTGCGACTGCCTGGTGGTTTTTTACGTCACTCGTTATCATCGCCCAAAGCACCTGCGCTGTGACTGACACTTATGGGCTAGCAATTATCAAGGAGATGTGCGAGCGCTCAAGCTATCCAGTCACATGGCCGACGCTTACCGTGTCAAAATTCACATTGTCAACACCACAATGTCAACATGGTTCAAACTGTTGACAGACACCACGTCAACATCCTCAGAATGCCGACATGTTCACAAAGAGGATGCCGCAGAGAAAGTTAGGGTCAGGTTGGGACTGGGAGCCTCCCGCCGTTCCGGGAGGGCAGGCGAGAATGGATTGAAGGTATATACCAAAAACAGCGGTGCCTCTGAGGTGTGAACCAGGTGTGATGGTCACATGACTATAGGGACCTGGAAGCCGTGCGGGAGCAGCTGCAGCCACCGTGAGGAGGTCGGAGAAGACCGGGGGCGGGATGTACTGTACTAAAGAAAAGATGCGGTAAAACCCCCATTTTTAGGGGTTTTACCGCATTTTCAAATGTACTATCACCCGACCGTCGCGTTTTTCGCAGATGAGGTATCGCCATCTCTGGATGGCGATACCCTATAGAATCCTATGGGCTTGTTTTCGCCGGCCGCCGCAACCCGCCGCAGATGCCGACCCCCGCCGCAGATGCCAACCCCATTCCCCCCCGGCATACCTTCCTCTAGGAAACCTGGAGCCGGAAGGTAATCTCCTCCTCCCCCTAGCAACGCAGGGGGGAGGAGGAGGCGCCGGGGACAGCCTGCTGCTTGCTTCCTGGCAGGGGAGCAGGTGAAGATCCCGGGGAGGTGACGGAGACTCCCTGCACACCACCTCACAGGTATCCCGGGGGGGCCTCCGTCACCGCATTGCGATATTGATCACATGTTAGTACAGTTGCGATCAACATCGCTGCGATGCGCGGCGAGGGGCGGCGATGTATCTTAATATATCCCGCCCTAGTTCACCAGGGAAGGTTTATCAACAATTCATCAAACTTTTTTTTTTTAACTGACATTTATAAAATTCTAACAAATTTTGTCACCATATAGAGGGGTCTATTCATCATCATTTATACAATAGCAGGTGAAAAGTAACATTGTCACCTCCTTATGTAGCGTCAGTGCGCCATTCATCAAAAATAAGCCCCATAGTAACAAGCATCGTAACCAATATTTATGAGGATGCAGCTTATTTAATCACTTTGAACCTAATGACAGGACTGAGGCACTTGTTGACACTAGTCCTATATAATAAAAAGCTGAAGCTGCTCTTCACCCCTATGGGGAGAATTCAAATGTTTTGCGTGACGGCGGCCTCTAGATGGCGCCCAATGGAGCAATTCAAGTGCATGCAGCCATGGCGCTGACATTACTGTTATATTCCGTCGTGTTGGCAGGCTGGTTACTAGTTTCTAATAGTGCCCCTTGTAAGTAACATGTGATAGGTTGATATCTTTAGCGCAGTCTGTGGCTAGCTGGCAAAATGGCCGCCTCCACTCTGTGTAGTGTATATTGGTGGTCATTACGAGTTGTTCGCTAGCTGCATACGTTCGCTGTGCAGCGATGAGGCTAAAAAAGGCACTTCTGCGCATGCGTATGTGGCGCAATGCACACGCGTGACGTACTATTACAACGACCGTTGTAGTTTCACACAGGGTCTAGTGATCGCAAGTGCTGAGCAGGTATTGAGCTACTCTAAAACTGCACAAAAATTATTTGCCGCCGCTCTGCGATCCTTTCGTTCGCACTTCTGCTAAGCTAAAATACACTCCCAGTGGGAGGCGGCATAGTGTTTGCACCGCTGCTAAAAACTGCTAGCGAGCGAACAACTCGGAATGACCCCCAATGTCCTAAAACTGCAGGTTTGTAGCGGAAGAGACATAGGGATATGTTCAATTAGTTTCGAAAGCTGCCGTCAGTCGAAAAGACGACAGTTTTCGACTTTTTAAGGTCGAATCGTAATTCGACATATTCAATCCCAAGCATTTTTATTCAACAAGTCGTGGAATTCGACTTGTCGAATAGTACGTGAATCGGCGGTATAGCTGCCAATTCACATACTTTTGAGGGAAACGGGGCCAAATTTGACAGGATTTGGCCCCGTTTCCGACCATCTCAGTCTGACGTAAAAAAATATAGGACTGAGATGTGGGACCCAGAGGAGGAGAGGGGGGGAGCAGCGGGGAGACGGGGGGGGGGGGGGGGGAGCCGCGGGGAGACGAGGGGGGGGAGCCGCAGGGCATACAGGGGAGAGAAGCGCTACAGCACAGCGCTGCAACAGGATGACTCACAGCCGCGCCACTCACGGCAGCGTCCACCCGGCTCCAGCAAGTGAGGTCACGCTTGCTAGAGCCAGGTGGACACTGCCGTGAGGTCGGGCGGCTGCATGACATCCTCCTGCAGCGCTGTGCTGTAGCGCTTCTCTCCCCTGTATGCCCTGCGGCTCCCCCCCCCCTCCCCGTTGCTCACCCCCCTCCTGATTGAATATACCCCATAGGGGGTAAATCAGACCTGAATGCTGCTGTGCGTTTTTGCACAGCGGATGATCAGGTGATCAGATCATAACAGTGCAATGCGCATGTACGCTGGACAACAACAACGGGGATCACCGGTCAGCGACGGGATGGTGTGAAAAATCCGATCGCATGGGCGTTCGCAAAGTGATTGACACGAGGAAGCCGCTTGTGGGTGGAAACTGGCCGTTTACTCGGAGTGTTCGGGAAAACGCAGGTGTTCCCAAGCGTTTTCAGGGATTGGTGTCTGACGTCAGCTCCGGCCCCCGATCAGCCCGTTCTCATCACACACAGAATGTTAGCAGCTCGGCGTACACATAGCATTGCACACTTGCGTGGTGAAAATACACTCCCCCTGTAGGCGGCGACTATCTGAATGCAGGACAGCAAAATACGCTGCCCAGTGATCAGATCTGAATGACCCCCATATTTCAATTCTGCCTTTGCCGGGGAAGAATTGCTGAACGAAGCAAATATTTAGCGCAACGGTTTTGAAAACTTCTATCCAGCGGCAGGTGCACATTCATTGCTGTGTGCTTTATTGTAAATCGGCCATAATCTAATCAGACAACAAGGGATGCATTTCCCACGGATGTGGATAGTAATCCTCACTCTGATCATTAAACGCACAGGAAAATGAAATATTCAGGTGTATCGGCGTAAACGGTGCTATTTTCAGTTGCAGCCAGAGCGGTACAGAGGGGGCTCAGCGAAACCTGCCATGCCGCGGACGCGGCCAATCTGATTTCCTCGCCTTCAATTTGGTGAGAGAGACAGGATAGGGCAGGAGGTCTTCATTGACTTTCACATTACATCGTTTGCACCCCCGGTGAGGATTCATCCTGAGTAGAGTTGACACTTTGTCTGGCAGGACATAACTCACAACAAATTCAGTTTTCCTTGGAACAATGCATTGATATTTACCGCACAGCAAAATGCGTTGAGGGAATTTCAGCAGCCAGTGATTGACAACATAATTCTTTGAAGAGGATTTCAGATAAATTCCTTAATGCCCCATCTACATAATGCGGTGAAGGCGGCTTTGGAACAAGCCTGACTTTTGGGAAACCACTTTTTAATAATGAGGGTAAACTGCTTTTACATGCAAAACGCAGCTCGTTATAACTGCGCTGAAGTTTCTCCATCCATGTGTACTTTAAAGTTGTTTCCACTGCAATCGCCAGCGTGGTACCTCCAACTCTACGGCTCTATGATTGTATTTTCTGCAATTAATAAAATGTATGTGCATACGGAATCACATTCTACGTCTTGCCGTGTAATGTGCAGCGTTTTAAAGTCTTGCAGAAGTGTCTCGAGCAGTTCGCCTGATCGCTGGAGCTGTGCGGTTGCTGTGCTTTCACACTGGGAACTTTCTAAAACTCGGAGAAGGAACCATAGAATATTTGCTCCAGGAACAAAAACTATTTGAGTCGTACGCGGAACCTCACATAACGGCTGCATGCATTTCTTTATGGACTATTTTCCCTGGACCCCTGACTTGGCTCCACGCACTGTATCTTTGAACAAATGCCTATTAAACAAAAGAAAGCCATACTAAGCCTTCATTATCATGTTAATTAAAATGGTGCATATTTTGCCTCTCTAACTCCATCTCCAGCCAACCCGCTCTAAGTTTGTAATTATCCAGCTATTTCTGGGCAAGATGGTTTCTGAAAAAGATTAAAAAAAACAAACAAAAAACCAACCTAAAAATAAATGAGTTTTTAGGGTTTAAAGTTTTCTAATTGTCTCTGACGATTTCCATTCACGAATCTCACAGAGAAATATAAAATGAGACTGAGTTGGTCTTGGAATGTCAGCAAACGGCAAGACCCTTCTGGATGGAAAACGATAGGTCTGTGATCAGGGTAACAGCGATTGTCATATTCCGGGCAATCGACCATTTGCTCCCAAAAACGGCAAAATGGACAAAAACAGTCGATCATGCAAGTTGGTTAAATTTTTGTTTAACCAATTTGTGTGAACGTCATTTTTTGTCTTTTTTCCAGTGTTTGGGAGCAAATGGTCGATTGTCATTTGCTCTCAACCATTACCAGATTTTCATTCCAACCAGCCAGATCTGGCAGATAATTGTATAGTGTATTCCCAGCTTTAAAGTGGAGAGAGATAAAGTAGCAGCCAATCAACTGCCATGTTACAGGCTGTGTTTGGAAATTGACAGGAGCTGACTGGTTGGTCCTTTCATCTCTGTCCACTTTATCTCTCGCCAAGGCTTAGTATCTATAATGGGTGCAAGGTGTGCAATGCACACAGGCCCCTCGCTGCACACCCTGCACCCATTAAATTATACTTACAGCTCTGTCAGCCCATTGCTGGCTGCAGAGCTGAAGAAATCAATGGGAAAATGTCCACCGTTCGCCTTTTTGCCAGTGATTCGCACATGTGCGATAGAGATGTCCCCTGGAACGCGGCAAGGGTGCCATGTTCTCGGAGACCTGCACATGCAGTAGACTCTAGATAGAACCATTCCAGAGTCTACTGCACCGCCCGAGAGGAGGGGACCCAATTGGACGCTGCACACGGGACTCCTCCTCTTTTAAAAGCGCCTTTGATAGACCCCCATCGTTGGGGAGAGTTTATGTGCTGCATGCAAGAGCAGCCAGTATTTACCCTGCTTGCAAAAAATGCATTTGCACCATGCTCACCCCAGGGAGAGTAGGTGACCCTCCCACATCCCACCCACTTAACAATTAATGGGCAGGACAGAGAGCATAATAGCACACATTGCGGGTACATTGGAATTGCATCATTTTGGCCCTGTTCCCTCCCCGTAGACTCACAGGCCGTAGCATTATGATGTGCTGGAGGGCTTGATGTTGAGGCGTTCTGGGTCCTGTCCCCATAAGTGATCGGATGGCTCCCCCCACCCGGGGACTCCCCTGGAGCCTGAGATGATAATATAGGCAGGTAATAGCATCACATTATGGTTTTTCAGCTTCCCTAAGCGTCAGTGTGAGGCTCCTGTCACACGGCGTCAGATATCTATCTTATTACCCAATATGAACACGGCAGGGTAAGACCACAGCCAAGACGCCGTACGTCACTGTCCTCATGGCATCTCTCTTATACGTGAAGTATCGTGCTGGGGGGTGATGTATCAAGCAGTGAAAAGAGTGGGGAAGTGGACAAGTTACTCATAGCAACCAGTGAACATCTATCTATCTATCTCTTTATAGCGTGTACTTGGTTGCTATGGGCAACTTCTCCACTGATCTCTTTTCGCTGCTTGATAGTTACATCAACACCTGGTTTACTTCTAGGAGCTATGGAGGCAGATTCAGTATTATATTTAAGGAAAGATTTACAAAAGTTTACAAAAAGGAAAAGCAGATGTGTTGCCGATAGTAACCAACGGGACATCCTATAGAGCGATAGGTAGCATCTGATTGGTTGCAATGGGAAATCTCTCACTTATCCATTTTAGAACCTAACAATAACAATGACCCTCATTCAGGTGCGGTCGCAAAGCGGCTATTGGGCCTGATACAGCGCGGATCGCAAAAGAAAACCTTTTTCTAATCTTTCTAGATGTGGGTGTGGTGAGTTCAAACTGAAATCTAAATTGCAGTGTAAAAATACAGCAGCCAGTATTTACCCTGCACAGAAACAATATACCCCGCCCAAATCTAACTCTCTCTGCACATGTTACATCTGCCCCCCCTGCAGTGCAGCATGGTTTTGGCAATGTTTTCTTACTGTACATGAGTCTTTGCCGCAGTGCGCACATGCAGTGATTGAATTGTGATCGCACTAAGGAATTAGTCGCAGAGTGAGTGACAGGAAGACAGCGTTTGGAGGGGGTAACGGGGAGTGGTCGGGTAAACGCAGGCATATCATGGACGTTTTAGTTGGCATTTTCTGGGTGCGCAGAAATTATCAGTTGCGATCTTACTTGCTGTTGGAGAACCCAATCTGCGACGATGGTACCGATGTATCGGCAATTACACGCTGTTGGACGGAAGGAGGTGATAGCAGTGGGCGTCCCTGTGCTCAGGTTAGCGTCTGCCCGTATTAGTATGTAATCGCAACTGCGTACGGCAGCAGCAAGAACACCCGCACACAATGAGCCTCAATGTGCTGTAACCCATAGCAACCAGGCAACTAGCTATTAACAGACTATGGAAAACTAATATTTGGCTGCATACCCTCCAACATTAGGAACAAAATGCTCTGTTCTTGGACTTCCCGGGAACAGAGCCTTTTGTGTGTGGTTGCCGTGGCTTACGGCCCATGTGTTCTGCATGTGTTATGGTATCAATAAAGCCCAAGTGTATATTGTGTTGGATTTGGTCTATTCAAGTCTACGTATTCAGCCGGGAACCCTCCCCGGATAAATACAAATGTAACCTCTTAGTCGCTGATCCTATTTTGGAACTTTTTAGACTGGTCACATGACAACATCGCTGTCCGTCATTTGTTGATGTAGTAGCAACGTAAATGATATATTGGGGGTTTATTTTATTTTTCAAGAAGACTTTTAATTTAAAATTGTTCAGTTCGGACTTACTGTAACTGTGCGGATATAACATGGGTAGGACAACGAGGCATAGCGGTCTAACAAGTAGACAAATAAAAAGACCCTTGGATGAAGGAGAGCTGGGTATGAAAATAGCCCCCATACATCAACCACTGGGTGGCAGTGTGCCATGTGCCTGCACCCGCTGCATCATGACGTCACACCTAGAGACCATGTCTACTGGCTTTGAGCGGTGCCCAGGCAGACCCACAGGCTGTGTGAAGGTGCCTGCCTGGGGCTCTGCTGTAACGCTACTGGCTGCAGGGTGCCAATCCACATGCAGGTGCCATGGGGCAACAACCGTGCCACCCCCAGGGACCTGTTGCCTTGTGTGACCTCATCGCTTACATTCCCCCCCTAGGTACAGCCCACACACATCGGGCTTCTCCAGAAGTAGCCAAATATGAGAGGAGAATTCGCAAGGCGGGCGATTTTCGATCGACTGCTCATGCGTACGGATCGTAGTGCAAAAACTGCAAAAAAATCCAGGACGGGAAGCGGGTGTTTGTGGGTGGTAACTGCCCGTTTTCTGGGAGTGTCAGTAAAAACGCAGGCGTTCCAAGCGTTATCAGGGCAGGTGTGTGACGTAGGCTCCGGCCCCGATCAGCCTGTTCTCATCGCTCTGTAGGAGTAAGTCCTGGGCTACGCACACATTGGAAAAATCATTCCATGGTGAGTGAGTTGCGGAGGGATTTGCGCAGGGCGGGTATTCACGCTGTCTGGGCGGCGACTATCTGATCACAAACCTCTGCAGAGGAGCGATCAAGTCTGAATTAGGCCCAATATCTACTAAGGCGACACTTCGTCTAAAAGAGGTGACTCCGATCTCTTTAAGCATGAGTACCCCAGAGATTTTTATAGATAGAATTGGGCTCCTCCCCCTTTCCTGGACTTTTTTATGTTTTCTGTCATGTAGGATGTTATTGTCAGCTGAACACACATGATACTTTTAAGGAGCCACGTCCCCTGAGTCTCTAGGTTCCAGGAGAGGGGAGGTAAGACATTTTTAGTGCGCCCCTTCATCTCCTGGCCCTTCTAAATAGTGTAGAGGGCTGTACACAGTGCAATTGTGATGTCATTATGTACTGGTACTCTGACATCATCACGCCTCTTTTCCTAATCCCCCACCCGTGACCCTCCAGCAGTATACGAAGGGTGAGGGTTCATTTTAGATATTTGAACACCATGCGTAAAAAGGATGAGTGGGACTTGTCCTTACCACTTTAGAGAGATGATGTGGAGGTCGAGTCGCACTCGTTTTTAGCACTGGAGGGGTTAAGGTACATTTGCAGTACATCCGTGAATACCGTGGCAGCCTTTTCCTGTCCTCGCACCTGGTACTTAGGCCACGGTGTAATTATCTCCACCATACCACCACGGACAGATGGCCAGAAGAGGAACAAACCTGTTTATGAGAATGCAATGCTTGTTATGATGAAAGTAACGTGTCATGTACACAATGTGTAATAAAATGGCTGCCAGGACGCAGCTGTCTGACTGAAGCCTCACCATGTTTATAAATTCTTACTGAACTATTTTTACGCCAACATAAATTCTCCTTTAATCTGTTTTTCTTTTTACATTGAACATTTTCTCCTGATATTTAATGACATCAGCCTGTTGTTTGTGTACCACAGATTACCATAGTGGAAATTTCTTTTAAGTACAAATCCCAATTCCATGGCTTTCATTATATCCTTAACTTGGCTAAACAAATTTGTCATCACTCACATCCTGACAAGAATCCCAATTGCCTGTTTTCTTCATTGGACTCTCACCACCGCTTAAAACAACTCCTCCTGCCCCAACAGCGGAGTTCAGTGCCCCAGACACTGGCAGAATATATCCAAGCACTCAGGTGTGACACAGCTGCCCCACCCCTGTCACCATCCACCTCACAACCTGTCTACGGGATTACATTTATATAACCTTTCCCTCTCCAAGGGTATTTATTGCATCTGGACCAAAATGTACAAACATATACCCTTATTTATCAAAGAGTGATACATTTCACTGTGAGTGATAACTTGCACCAGCCCGCTGACTTATATAAGTCAGCACGAGGCAGCGGCTGTCAGTCCAACGGTGGAGGAGGAGCGGAAAAGAGCTCCTGAAAATAGAAGACGCCGTGGAAGTCCTGGATGGGCGGCGGCTATGCAAAAGCCGCCGCCCACCAGGTGAAGACGCTGGAAGCCCTGGGGAAGGCGGTAGCCATGCAAAAGAGCTTAAATGCCGCCGCCTCCCAGGTGAAGACGCCGGAGGAAGATGCCGGAAGCCCTGGGGAGGTGGTGCCCCCCAGTTGATGACGCCAGAAGCCCTGGGAAGGCGGCAGCCACGCAAAAGAGCTTAAAGGACGCTGCCCCCAGGTGAAGACCCTGTGTAATAAAACTTTTTTAAAGACCGTGTTTTGTTTTTATATTTTCTTTACATATGCCAGCGGGCCCTTTATGTTCGGGCATGCTGGCACTTGTGGTTCTCCAAGTGCCAGCATGCTGGGGCAGGCTTGCTGGGACCTGTAAGCCACCTGTAAAGAACAATATTAGCATACAATGAACTCCGCACCCACCGCCACCAGGGGTGCGGGGCATAGCATAGGGCTATCAGCCCAGTGCTGGTTGTTGCTCGGGAGGGGGGACCCCATTTGAATTTTTTTGGGGGCCCCACTTTCCAAGGAATTCCAGCCCTGGGCTGACTGGCTTGGGGGGGCACTGTAATGGCATGGCAGGGGGACCCCACAAAGAACGTCTCCCCTGCTATGGCATTACCCCCCCTGGCTGGTTCTGCCTGGTACTGGCTTTAGTGGTGTGTGTGGGGTGTTTAGCTGCCAGTGCCTCCCCAGCCAGTGAGGTCACCGCCCGTCACTGGTATTTTTACCGCCGTTGGAATACCGCTGAAGTAGGTGATTCCCCCTCTGTGAGTGTCTACGACACCCATAGATGGAGAATAGAACCTGTGACGAGCGAAGCTCACCACCGAGCCCGCAAGAGGCTTCATTGCGCTCACGCCCCCCCCTGCCGGAATTCTGACGCACGGATGCCGATATACTGACATTCGACATCCCGTGCACCGGCATCTCACACCGATCCTGAATTAACACTGTAGATCTACCATAGTTGGGGTTTCAGAAACATTTAAATTTTAAAACATCACATTTTACACGTTAAGAATTTTGTAGTTGCTCAGCGGATTTTTCTTGAAACTTGGAACAACCTATCAAAGCCCAGACTTCTGAGGACGTGCCAAGTTTTATTTCTTAAGTCAGTAGGAAAAGTTAAAAGTTTGACAGATGTCACAAATCTGCCATTTTGCTTTCAGTTAGTCGTTAGAATTTATACTCGGTACCCACGAGCGATATCATTCATTCTGCATTCACCTAGTTTGACCACGAGGCTCTCAGGCCTGTTTTTATTTTGGAGTCGATCGCCCCAGAATCCCTGGAAAAGTACAGTACATCCACATCTGCTAAAGTCATCTGCAAAAGTAAAGTTTTACAAAAGTGATTTGAGACAATATCATTCAAAGCTATGTGAAAATGACAGCAATTATTTGGCACTCTGCTGTAAAAGAAAGGTTTGGTCTTTGGGGCTGATATTCGCAGGGAACGCAGCCAACATGTCACAGATGCGTGTTTCATTCTTTCAGAGAAAAGATATTACACAGCACAGCAGTAAAGTGATGCTTTCCAAATGTGATGCGTTTTCCCATAGGACGGCGTTACAGAACTCACTGCGTACATATTTCTGGGCCTGTGTCTCGGAAACGCCGCGGCATACTGACTTGAGGTTGAAAATATGTTTAGCCCCACCTCTAGACCACTAACCTTAAAACGTACTAGACAAGAAAGTAATAATTAATATGACTTTTAATATTTTTGCTATGTAGTGTGGATGTTGAGATATAAGCAATTGAGGGGCTTATTCACCAGGCTGGAATTGAAGCTATTTAATGGGCCAACGCTTCACTGCACGCAACCGGATATCACACAAGGGTCCAGTTGAACTTCCTGCTGAATGAAATCTGCCTCTTATAAATGAGTTTTACTCCACACTTTTCCTGCATTCGTTTGTCGGGAGCCGGAGGGCCCTGCTTTTCCTCAGTCTGTTGCTTCTTAATTCTCTCCACACCCGCCCTCACATCTTGACAATGGCCAGACAGCTCTGCCCTTATTAACATATATAAATGAACGCACTCCGAAAAGATAAGCTCAGCTCACTTGTCTCCTGAAATAAACTGTGAACAATGCAATCATCTGATTGGTTACTGTTTATTCTTTCCACGCCCACTTCAGGACGTTATGCAGTAAGAATGACATGGGTTAGAAATTCATCATTTGTGATGTAGACAGCAGATGGTCGACGTTGATGCTGACATGGCTAAAATGTCAACATCATTAATATCAACAATCTAAAAATGTCGACATTTTCATTAAGGTAAGTATTAGGGTGAGCCTTAATATTAGGGGTAGGCATAGAATTAGAGTACAAGCAACTTGTCAACATGAGGAAGCAGTCCTATTTGCGAAACGCGTCGCAACTACAAAATTGGTGAGACTTTTTTTATTTTATACTTTACTTATATTGCCTATTCCAAATATGTTATATATACAGCTATATTACTCTTTATGATTGTATATTATACCATTTTACTTCTTCATTCTGTGATTTGTGAAGTAACGTTTTATTCAGTATATGTCCAGTCCACAAATATACATATTGAATAAAACCACTTGGTAGGATGATATCTATATGGGATGGACTTTCTCTCATGGTATTTACAAATAGCTCATTACTGAGCAAGGCGGATTGCCCAACAAAGATATTATAAAATGATAATGCGATTTCAAAATGTCTTTGTTAGTGTCGGGGAAATTAATGATTGTTAGAAACATTACAGCCATGTAAACAGCCACACTCTAAAGCAGGCCAAACTCGCTTAAAACTGCTCGCAGCCCGTTAGCGCAAATGTGGGCTGGAATCGGGAGCAAGTGTTGCAAGAAATGCTGCCGCAACAGCAGCTCTCACCCTTCGCACCGGATGGGGTTGACCTTTATGAGTGTCGACAAAATATACCACACCCCATTAGAACGTGGTACATACAGCAAACAGGAGGTGAAGAGTGATAACAAAAAGTTGCCAGGCGCCTGCTAAACACACAAAATATAATGATTTAAAATAAAAAAAACATTTGGTGAAGACGCATCTTATTATGCACATTATTTACAGAAAGAGGCTATTTGTGTAATTCTGGAAAGATCTGTTCCGGCCCATGTTGCTATCAGACGTGATTATCGTTACTGAAAACTCTGCGTACCGCAAATTGCTCTCAAATATCCGTAACCTTTCAACCATGTAGAAAGACATAAATCTGGTCAGACAAAGAAAAAGAAAGCAACGTGACCCGACACTTGTTAATTCTCCTAATGAACTTGAATATCAACTTCCATGTCAAATAGGCCCTAATTAAAATATTCAAATTAAAACAGCTTTGCCATTTGCGGAAGCCTCTGGAGGGTTTTCTTCACTATCAGACGGGGAACAATCTCCTAATATTTTGACAAAAGAAATACCCATAATGTGCATTCAAAAATACAACAAGACCATTATTTTCCACGAAAGGAAGGAGATGCTATGCGTATAATCATATAAAAAGACAAATTGGAATACAATCATAAAACAAGGCGTTCAGTGAAGCAGAGAGAAACGAAAGATAAAAAGCAGCTTTGCCATGATAAAACCAAACAATGTAGTGTTAGGGAAATAGACCTGAAATAGTTGTGAAGCGATGATCGTGTATTACCTAGAGATGAGCGGGTTCGGTTCCTCTGAATCCGAACCCGCCCGAACTTCATGTTTTTTTTCACGGGTCCGAGCGACTCGGATCTTCCCGCCTTGCTCGGTTAACCCGAGCGCGCCCGAACGTCATCATCCCGCTGTCGGATTCTCGCGAGGCTCGGATTCTATCGCGAGACTCGGATTCTATATAAGGAGCCGCGCGTCGCCGCCATTTTCACACGTGCATTGAGAGTCATAGGGAGAGGACGTGGCTGGCGTCCTCTCCGTTTAGAGAAGAGAGAGACACAGTAGAGACGAGAGAGACACAGTAGTAGTAATTTTGGGGAGCATTATTAGGAGGAGTACTACTATACTACTATACTACTTGCTGAAGTGATATAGATTAGATAGTGTGACTGTAAGTGTATTGTATTATCTGATTTGTGGGGGAGACACTGACAGTGGGGAGCAGTTAGAGTCTGAGAGCAGGACTCAGGAGTACATATAACGTACAGTGCACACTTTTGCTGCCAGAGTCAGTGCCACACTGCCGTTGTTGTGACCACACTGACCACCAGTATAATAATATATTTTGTGATTGTCTGCTTAGGACTCGGAGTACTAGTTGCAACTTGCAAGTTGCAACGTGAGTGACCTGACCACCAGTTTAATAATCAATCACCACCAGTTTAATATATATATATATATATATATATATATATAATTGTATATAATATATATATATATATATATATATATATATATATATATAATATTGTATACCACCTACCCGTGTTTTTTTTTTTTTCATTCTTCTTTATACATACTACTATAGTAGCTTACTGTAGCAGTCTGCGGTGCTGCTGACCTGACAGTGTCCAGCAGGTCCGTCATCAGTCATTACATAATAAATATATATAGTACCTGTCCGGCTGCAGTACTAGTGATATTATATTGATTTCATCTCATTATCAATAATTTATCATCCAGTCTAGACTCTATATTAGCAGCAGACACAGTACGTTAGTCCACGGCTGTAGCTACCTCTGTGTCGGCACTCGGCAGTCCATCCATAATTGTATACCACCTACCCGTGGTTTTTTTTTTTTCTTTCTTCTTTGTACATACTACTATAGTATAGTAGCTTACTGTAGCAGTCTGCGGTGCTGCTGAGCTGACAGTGTCCAGCAGGTCCGTCATCAGTCATCATTACCTAATAAATATATTATCTACCTGTCCGGCTGCAGTACTAGTGATATTATATATACATACATATATATATTGATTTCATATCATTATCATCCAGTCTATATTAGCAGCAGACACAGTACGGTAGTCCACGGCTGTAGCTACCTCTGTGTCGGCACTCGGCAGTCCATCCATAATTGTATACCACCTACCCGTGGTTTTTTTTCTTTTTTTTCTTCTTTGTACATACTACTATAGTATAGTAGCTTACTGTAGCAGTCTGCGGTGCAGCTGAGCTGACAGTGTCCAGCAGGTCCGTCATCAGTCATCATTACCTAATAAATATATTATCTACCTGTCCGGCTGCAGTACTAGTGATATTATATATACATACATATATATATTGATTTCATATCATTATCATCCAGTCTATATTAGCAGCAGACACAGTACGTTAGTCCACGGCTGTAGCTACCTCTGTGTCGGCACTCGGCAGTCCATCCATAATTGTATACCACCTACCCGTGGTTTTTTTTTTCTTTCTTCTTTGTACATACTACTATAGTATAGTAGCTTACTGTAGCAGTCTGCGGTGCTGCTGAGCTGACAGTGTCCAGCAGGTCCGTCATCAGTCATCATTACCTAATAAATATATTATCTACCTGTCCGGCTGCAGTACTAGTGATATTATATATACATACATATATATATTGATTTCATATCATTATCATCCAGTCTATATTAGCAGCAGACACAGTACGGTAGTCCACGGCTGTAGCTACCTCTGTGTCGGCACTCGGCAGTCCATCCATAATTGTATACCACCTACCCGTGGTTTTTTTTTTTCTTTCTTCTTTGTACATACTACTATAGTATAGTAGCTTACTGTAGCAGTCTGCGGTGCTGCTGAGCTGACAGTGTCCAGCAGGTCCGTCATCAGTCATCATTACCTAATAAATATATTATCTACCTGTCCGGCTGCAGTACTAGTGATATTATATATACATACATATTAGAGATGAGCGGGTTCGGTTTCTCTGAATCCGAACCCGCACGAACTTCATGTTTTTTTTCACGGGTCCGAGCGACTCGGATCTTCCCGCCTTGCTCGGTTAACCCGAGCGCGCCCGAACGTCATCATGACGCTGTCGGATTCTCGCGAGACTCGGATTCTATATAAGGAGCCGCGCGTCGCCGCCATTTTCACACGTGCATTGAGATTGATAGGGAGAGGACGTGGCTGGCGTCCTCTCCATTTAGATTAGGAGAGAGAGAGAGAGATTGACCTGAGGCTGATACTGTAGAAGAGAGTGCAGAGTTTAGTGACTGACCACAGTGACCACCAGCAGTGCAGTTGTTTTATTTAATATATCCGTTCTCTGCCTGAAAAAAACGGTACACACAGTGACTCAGTCACATACCATATCTGTGTGCACTGCTCAGCCCAGTGTGCTGCATGCCTGCATCATCTATGTATATATTATATATCTGACTGTGCTCAGCTCACACAGCTTATAATTGTGGGGGAGACTGGGGAGCACTGCAGTGCCAGTTATAGGTTATAGCAGGAGCCAGGAGTACAAGACAGTCACATACCATATCTGTGTGCACTGCTCAGCCCAGTGTGCTGCATCATCTATGTATATATTATATATCTGACTGTGCTCAGCTCACACAGCTTATAATTGTGGGGGAGACTGGGGAGCACTGCAGTGCCAGTTATAGGTTATAGCAGGAGCCAGGAGTACATATTATATTAAAATTAAACAGTGCACACTTTTGCTGCAGGAGTGCCACTGCCAGTGTGACTGACCAGTGACCTGACCACACTGACCACCAGTATAGTTAGTAGTATACTATATTGTGATTGCCTGAAAAAGTTAAACACTCGTCGTGTGACTTCACTTGTGTGGTGTTTTTTTTTTATTCTATAAAAAACTCATTCTGCTGACAGACAGTGTCCAGCAGGTCCGTCATTATATAATATATATACCTGTCCGGCTGCAGTAGTGATATATATATTTTTTTTATATCATTATTTATCATCCAGTCGCAGCAGACACAGTACGGTAGTTCACGGCTGTAGCTACCTCTGTGTCGGCACTCGGCAGTCCATCCATAATTGTATACCACCTACCCGTGGTTTTTTTTTCTTTCTTCTTTATACATACATACTACTACATCTCTTTATCAACCAGTCTATATTAGCAGCAGACACAGTACAGTACGGTAGTTCACGGCTGTGGCTACCTCTGTGTCGGCACTCGGCAGTCCGTCCATAATTGTATACCACCTAACCGTGGTTTTTT
Organism: Pseudophryne corroboree; assembly: GCF_028390025.1. Lineage (NCBI taxonomy): Eukaryota > Metazoa > Chordata > Amphibia > Anura > Myobatrachidae > Pseudophryne > Pseudophryne corroboree. Next base: position 13,446,346 of record NC_086452.1, read on the forward strand.
TTCCTTTCTTCTTTATACATACATACTACGACATCTCTTTATCAACCAGTCTATATTAGCAGCAGACACAGTACAGTACGGTAGTTCACGGCTGTGGCTACCTCTGTGTCGGCACTCGGCAGTCCGTCCATAATTGTATACCACCTAACCGTGGTTTTTTTTCTTTCTTCTTCATACATACATACTACGACATCTCTTTATCAACCAGTCTATATTAGCAGCAGACACAGTACAGTACGGTAGTTCACGGCTGTGGCTACCTCTGTGTCGGCACTCGGCAGTCCGTCCATAATTGTATACCACCTAACCGTGGTTTTTTTTTCTTTCTTCTTTATACATACATACTACGACATCTCTTTATCAACCAGTCTATATTAGCAGCAGACACAGTACAGTACGGTAGTTCACGGCTGTGGCTACCTCTGTGTCGGCACTCGGCAGTCCGTCCATAATTGTATACCACCTAACCGTGGTTTTTTTTTCTTTCTTCTTCATACATACATACTACGACATCTCTTTATCAACCAGTCTATATTAGCAGCAGACACAGTACAGTACGGTAGTTCACGGCTGTGGCTACCTCTGTGTCGGCACTCGGCAGTCCGTCCATAATTGTATACCACCTACCCGTGGTTTTTTTTTCTTTCTTCTTCATACATACATACTACTACATCTCTTTATCAACCAGTCTATATTAGCAGCAGACACAGTACAGTACGGTAGTTCACGGCTGTGGCTACCTCTGTGTCGGCACTCGGCAGTCCGTCCATAATTGTATACCACCTACCCGTGGTTTTTTTTTCTTTCTTCTTCATACATACATACTACGACATCTCTTTATCAACCAGTCTATATTAGCAGCAGACACAGTACAGTACGGTAGTTCACGGCTGTGGCTACCTCTGTGTCGGCACTCGGCAGTCCGTCCAAAATTGTATACCACCTAACTGTGGTTTTTTTTTCTTTCTTCTTCATACATACATACTACGACATCTCTTTATCAACCAGTCTATATTAGCAGCAGACACAGTACGGTAGTTCACGGCTGTAGCTACCTCTGTGTCGGCACTCGGCAGTCCGTCCATAATTGTATACTAGTATCCATCCATCTCCATTGTTTACCTGAGGTGCCTTTTAGTTGTGCCTATTAAAATATGGAGAACAAAAATGTTGAGGTTCCAAAATTAGGGAAAGATCAAGATCCACTTCCACCTCGTGCTGAAGCTGCTGCCACTAGTCATGGCCGAGACGATGAAATGCCAGCAACGTCGTCTGCCAAGGCCGATGCCCAATGTCATAGTACAGAGCATGTCAAATCCAAAACACCAAATATCAGTAAAAAAAGGACTCCAAAACCTAAAATAAAATTGTCGGAGGAGAAGCGTAAACTTGCCAATATGCCATTTACCACACGGAGTGGCAAGGAACGGCTGAGGCCCTGGCCTATGTTCATGGCTAGTGGTTCAGCTTCACATGAGGATGGAGGCACTCAGCCTCTCGCTAGAAAAATGAAAAGACTCAAGCTGGCAAAAGCAGTAGCACCGCAAAGAACTGTGCGTTCTTCGAAATCCCAAATCCACAAGGAGAGTCCAATTGTGTCGGTTGCGATGCCTGACCTTCCCAACACTGGACGTGAAGAGCATGCGCCTTCCACCATTTGCACGCCCCCTGCAAGTGCTGGAAGGAGCACCCGCAGTCCAGTTCCTGATAGTCAGATTGAAGATGTCAGTGTTGAAGTACACCAGGATGAGGAGGATATGGGTGTTGCTGGCGCTGGGGAGGAAATTGACCAGGAGGATTCTGATGGTGAGGTGGTTTGTTTAAGTCAGGCACCCGGGGAGACACCTGTTGTCCGTGGGAGGAATATGGCCGTTGACATGCCTGGTGAAAATACCAAAAAAATCAGCTCTTCGGTGTGGAACTATTTCAACAGAAATGCGGACAACAGGTGTCAAGCCGTGTGTTCCCTTTGTCAAGCTGTAATAAGTAGGGGTAAGGACGTTAACCACCTCGGAACATCCTCCCTTATACGTCACCTGCAGCGCATTCATAATAAGTCAGTGACAAGTTCAAAAACTTTGGGTGACAGCGGAAGCAGTCCACTGACCAGTAAATCCCTTCCTCTTGTAACCAAGCTCACGCAAACCACCCCACCAACTCCCTCAGTGTCAATTTCCTCCTTCCCCAGGAATGCCAATAGTCCTGCAGGCAATGTCACTGGCAATTCTGACGAGTCCTCTCCTGCCTGGAATTCCTCCGATGCATCCTTGTGTGTAACGCCTACTGCTGCTGGCGCTGCTGTTGTTGCTGCTGGGAGTCGATGGTCATCCCAGAGGGGAAGTCGTAAGCCCACTTGTACTACTTCCAGTAAGCAATTGACTGTTCAACAGTCCTTTGCGAGGAAGATGAAATATCACAGCAGTCATCCTGCTGCAAAGCGGATAACTGAGGCCTTGACAACTATGTTGGTGTTAGACGTGCGTCCGGTATCCGCCGTTAGTTCACAGGGAACTAGACAATTTATTGAGGCAGTGTGCCCCCGTTACCAAATACCATCTAGGTTCCACTTCTCTAGGCAGGCGATACCGAGAATGTACACGGACCTCAGAAAAAGACTCACCAGTGTCCTAAAAAATGCAGTTGTACCCAATGTCCACTTAACCACGGACATGTGGACAAGTGGAGCAGGGCAGGGTCAGGACTATATGACTGTGACAGCCCACTGGGTAGATGTATGGACTCCCGCCGCAAGAACAGCAGCGGTGGCACCAGTAGCAGCATCTCGCAAACGCCAACTCTTTCCTAGGCAGGCTACGCTTTGTATCACCGCTTTCCAGAATACGCACACAGCTGAAAACCTCTTACGGCAACTGAGGAAGATCATCGCGGAATGGCTTACCCCAATTGGACTCTCCTGTGGATTTGTGGCATCGGACAACGCCAGCAATATTGTGTGTGCATTAAATATGGGCAAATTCCAGCACGTCCCATGTTTTGCACATACCTTGAATTTGGTGGTGCAGAATTATTTAAAAAACGACAGGGGCGTGCAAGAGATGCTGTCGGTGGCCAGAAAAATTGCGGGACACTTTCGGCGTACAGGCACCACGTACAGAAGACTGGAGCACCACCAAAAACTACTGAACCTGCCCTGCCATCATCTGAAGCAAGAAGTGGTAACGAGGTGGAATTCAACCCTCTATATGCTTCAGAGGTTGGAGGAGCAGCAAAAGGCCATTCAAGCCTATACAATTGAGCACGATATAGGAGGTGGAATGCACCTGTCTCAAGCGCAGTGGAGAATGATTTCAACGTTGTGCAAGGTTCTGATGCCCTTTGAACTTGCCACACGTGAAGTCAGTTCAGACACTGCCAGCCTGAGTCAGGTCATTCCCCTCATCAGGCTTTTGCAGAAGAAGCTGGAGACATTGAAGGAGGAGCTAACACGGAGCGATTCCGCTAGGCATGTGGGACTTGTGGATGGAGCCCTTAATTCGCTTAACAAGGATTCACGGGTGGTCAATCTGTTGAAATCAGAGCACTACATTTTGGCCACCGTGCTCGATCCTAGATTTAAAGCCTACCTTGGATCTCTCTTTCCGGCAGACACAAGTCTGCTGGGGTTGAAAGACCTGCTGGTGAGAAAATTGTCAAGTCAAGCGGAACGCGACCTGTCAACATCTCCTCCTTCACATTCTCCCGCAACTGGGGGTGCGAGGAAAAGGCTCAGAATTCCGAGCCCACCCGCTGGCGGTGATGCAGGGCAGTCTGGAGCGACTGCTGATGCTGACATCTGGTCCGGACTGAAGGACCTGACAACGATTACGGACATGTCGTCTACTGTCACTGCATATGATTCTCTCACCATTGAAAGAATGGTGGAGGATTATATGAGTGACCGCATCCAAGTAGGCACGTCACACAGTCCATACTTATACTGGCAGGAAAAAGAGGCAATTTGGAGGCCATTGCACAAACTGGCTTTATTCTACCTAAGTTGCCCTCCCACAAGTGTGTACTCCGAAAGAGTGTTTAGTGCCGCCGCTCACCTTGTCAGCAATCGGCGTACGAGGTTACATCCAGAAAATGTGGAGAAGATGATGTTCATTAAAATGAATTATAATCAATTCCTCCGCGGAGACATTGACCAGCAGCAATTGCCTCCACAAAGTACACAGGGAGCTGAGATGGTGGATTCCAGTGGGGACGAATTGATAATCTGTGAGGAGGGGGATGTACACGGTGATATATCGGAGGGTGATGATGAGGTGGACATCTTGCCTCTGTAGAGCCAGTTTGTGCAAGGAGAGATTAATTGCTTCTTTTTTGGGGGGGGTCCAAACCAACCCGTCATATCAGTCACAGTCGTGTGGCAGACCCTGTCACTGAAATGATGGGTTGGTTAAAGTGTGCATGTCCTGTTTTGTTTATACAACATAAGGGTGGGTGGGAGGGCCCAAGGACAATTCCATCTTGCACCTCTTTTTCCTTTTATTTTTCTTTGCGTCATGTGCTGTTTGGGGAGGGTTTTTTGGAAGGGACATCCTGCGTGACACTGCAGTGCCACTCCTAAATGGGCCCGGTGTTTGTGTCGGCCACTAGGGTCGCTAATCTTACTCACACAGTCAGCTACCTCATTGCGCCTCTTTTTTTCTTTGCGTCATGTGCTGATTGGGGAGGGTTTTTTGGAAGGGACATCCTGCGTGACACTGCAGTGCCACTCCTAAATGGGCCCGGTGTTTGTGTCGGCCACTAGGGTCGCTAATCTTACTCACACAGTCAGCTACCTCATTGCGCCTCTTTTTTTCTTTGCGTCATGTGCTGATTGGGGAGGGTTTTTTGGAAGGGACATCCTGCGTGACACTGCAGTGCCACTCCTAAATGGGCCCGGTGTTTGTGTCGGCCACTAGGGTCGCTAATCTTACTCACACAGTCAGCTACCTCATTGCGCCTCTTTTTTTCTTTGCGTCATGTGCTGATTGGGGAGGGTTTTTTGGAAGGGACATCCTGCGTGACACTGCAGTGCCACTCCTAAATGGGCCCGGTGTTTGTGTCGGCCACTAGGGTCGCTAATCTTACTCACACAGTCAGCTACCTCATTGCGCCTCTTTTTTTCTTTGCGTCATGTGCTGATTGGGGAGGGTTTTTTGGAATCGACATCCTGCGTGACACTGCAGTGCCACTCCTAAATGGGCCCGGTGTTTGTGTCGGCCACTAGGGTCGCTAATCTTACTCACACAGTCAGCTACCTCATTGCGCCTCTTTTTTTCTTTGCGTCATGTGCTGATTGGGGAGGGTTTTTTGGAAGGGACATCCTGCGTGACACTGCAGTGCCACTCCTAAATGGGCCCGGTGTTTGTGTCGGCCACTAGGGTCGCTAATCTTACTCACACAGTCAGCTACCTCATTGCGCCTCTTTTTTTCTTTGCGTCATGTGCTGATTGGGGAGGGTTTTTTGGAAGGGACATCCTGCGTGACACTGCAGTGCCACTCCTAAATGGGCCCGGTGTTTGTGTCGGCCACTAGGGTCGCTTATCTTACTCACACAGTCAGCTACCTCATTGCGCCTCTTTTTTTCTTTGCGTCATGTGCTGATTGGGGAGGGTTTTTTGGAAGGGACATCCTGCGTGACACTGCAGTGCCACTCCTAGATGGGCCAGGTGTTTGTGTCGGCCACTAGTGTCGCTTAGCTTAGTCATCCAGCGACCTTGGTGCAAATTTTAGGACTAAAAATAATATTGTGAGGTGTGAGGTATTCAGAATAGACTGAAAATGAGTGGAAATTATGGTTTTTGAGGTTAATAATAATATGGGATCAAAATGACCCCCAAATTCTATGATTTAAGCTGTTTTTTAGTGTTTTTTTAAAAAAACACCCGAATCCAACACACACCCGAATCCGACAAAAAAAATTCGGTGAGGTTTTGCCAAAACGCGGTCGAACCCAAAACACGGCCGCGGAACCGAACCCAAAACCAAAACACAAAACCCGAAAAATTTCAGGCGCTCATCTCTTACATATATATATATTGATTTCATATCATTATCATCCAGTCTATATTAGCAGCAGACACAGTACGGTAGTCCACGGCTGTAGCTACCTCTGTGTCGGCACTCGGCAGTCCATCCATAATTGTATACCACCTACCCGTGGTTTTTTTTTTTCTTTCTTCTTTGTACATACTACTATAGTATAGTAGCTTACTGTAGCAGTCTGCGGTGCTGCTGAGCTGACAGTGTCCAGCAGGTCCGTCATCAGTCATCATTACCTAATAAATATATTATCTACCTGTCCGGCTGCAGTACTAGTGATATTATATATACATACATATATATATTGATTTCATATCATTATCATCCAGTCTATATTAGCAGCAGACACAGTACGGTAGTCCACGGCTGTAGCTACCTCTGTGTCGGCACTCGGCAGTCCATCCATAATTGTATACCACCTACCCGTGGTTTTTTTTTTCTTTCTTCTTTGTACATACTACTATAGTATAGTAGCTTACTGTAGCAGTCTGCGGTGCTGCTGAGCTGACAGTGTCCAGCAGGTCCGTCATCAGTCATCATTACCTAATAAATATATTATCTACCTGTCCGGCTGCAGTACTAGTGATATTATATATGCATACATATATATATATTGATTTCATATCATTATCATCCAGTCTATATTAGCAGCAGACACAGTACGGTAGTCCACGGCTGTAGCTACCTCTGTGTCGGCACTCGGCAGTCCATCCATAATTGTATACCACCTACCCGTGGTTTTTTTTTTCTTTCTTCTTTGTACATACTACTATAGTATAGTAGCTTACTGTAGCAGTCTGCGGTGCTGCTGAGCTGACAGTGTCCAGCAGGTCCGTCATCAGTCATCATTACCTAATAAATATATTATCTACCTGTCCGGCTGCAGTACTAGTGATATTATATATACATACATATATATATTGATTTCATATCATTATTATCCAGTCTATATTAGCAGCAGACACAGTACGGTAGTCCACGGCTGTAGCTACCTCTGTGTCGGCACTCGGCAGTCCATCCATAAGTATACTAGTATCCATCCATCTCCATTGTTTACCTGAGGTGCCTTTTAGTTGTGCCTATTAAAATATGGAGAACAAAAATGTTGAGGTTCCAAAATTAGGGAAAGATCAAGATCCACTTCCACCTCGTGCTGAAGCTGCTGCCACTAGTCATGGCCGAGACGATGAAATGCCAGCAACGTCGTCTGCCAAGGCCGATGCCCAATGTCATAGTACAGAGCATGTCAAATCCAAAACACCAAATATCAGTAAAAAAAGGACTCCAAAACCTAAAATAAAATTGTCGGAGGAGAAGCGTAAACTTGCCAATATGCCATTTACCACACGGAGTGGCAAGGAACGGCTGAGGCCCTGGCCTATGTTCATGGCTAGTGGTTCAGCTTCACATGAGGATGGAACCACTCAGCCTCTCGCTAGAAAAATGAAAAGACTCAAGCTGGCAAAAGCAGTAGCACCGCAAAGAACTGTGCGTTCTTCGAAATCCCAAATCCACAAGGAGAGTCCGACTCCAATTGTGTCGGTTGCGATGCCTGACCTTCCCAACACTGGACGTGAAGAGCATGCGCCTTCCACCATTTGCACGCCCCCTGCAAGTGCTGGAAGGAGCACCCGCAGTCCAGTTCCTGATAGTCAGATTGAAGATGTCAGTGTTGAAGTACACCAGGATGAGGAGGATATGGGTGTCGCTGGCGCTGGGGAGGAAATTGACCAAGAGGATTCTGATGGTGAGGTGTTTTGTTTAAGTCAGGCACCCGGGGAGACACCTGTTGTCCGTGGGAGGAATATGGCCGTTGACATGCCTGGTGAAAATACCAAAAAAATCAGCTCTTCGGTGTGGAACTATTTCAACAGAAATGCGGACAACAGGTGTCAAGCCGTGTGTTCCCTTTGTCAAGCTGTAATAAGTAGGGGTAAGGACGTTAACCACCTCGGAACATCCTCCCTTATACGTCACCTGCAGCGCATTCATAATAAGTCAGTGACAAGTACAAAAACTTTGGGTGACAGCGGAAGCAGTCCACTGACCAGTAAATCCCTTCCTCTTGTAACCAAGCTCACGCAAACCACCCCACCAACTCCCTCAGTGTCAATTTCCTCCTTCCCCAGGAATGCCAATAGTCCTGCAGGCAATGTCACTGGCAATTCTGACGAGTCCTCTCCTGCCTGGGATTCCTCCGATGCATCCTTGTGTGTAACGCCTACTGCTGCTGGCGCTGCTGTTGTTGCTGCTGGGAGTCGATGGTCATCCCAGAGGGGAAGTCGTAAGCCCACTTGTACTACTTCCAGTAAGCAATTGACTGTTCAACAGTCCTTTGCGAGGAAGATGAAATATCACAGCAGTCATCCTGCTGCAAAGCGGATAACTGAGGCCTTGACAACTATGTTGGTGTTAGACGTGCGTCCGGTATCCGCCGTTAGTTCACAGGGAACTAGACAATTTATTGAGGCAGTGTGCCCCCGTTACCAAATACCATCTAGGTTCCACTTCTCTAGGCAGGCGATACCGAGAATGTACACGGACCTCAGAAAAAGACTCACCAGTGTCCTAAAAAATGCAGTTGTACCCAATGTCCACTTAACCACGGACATGTGGACAAGTGGAGCAGGGCAGGGTCAGGACTATATGACTGTGACAGCCCACTGGGTAGATGTATGGACTCCCGCCGCAAGAACAGCAGCGGCGGCACCAGTAGCAGCATCTCGCAAACGCCAACTCTTTCCTAGGCAGGCTACGCTTTGTATCACCGGTTTCCAGAATACGCACACAGCTGAAAACCTCTTACGGCAACTGAGGAAGATCATCGCGGAATGGCTTACCCCAATTGGACTCTCCTGTGGATTTGTGGCATCGGACAACGCCAGCAATATTGTGTGTGCATTAAATATTGGCAAATTCCAGCACGTCCCATGTTTTGCACATACCTTGAATTTGGTGGTCCAGAATTATTTAAAAAACGACAGGGGCGTGCAAGAGATGCTGTCGGTGGCCAGAAAAATTGCGGGACACTTTCGGCGTACAGGCACCACGTACAGAAGACTGGAGCACCACCAAAAACTACTGAACCTGCCCTGCCATCATCTGAAGCAAGAAGTGGTAACGAGGTGGAATTCAACCCTCTATATGCTTCAGAGGTTGGAGGAGCAGCAAAAGGCCATTCAAGCCTATACAATTGAGCACGATATAGGAGGTGGAATGCACCTGTCTCAAGCGCAGTGGAGAATGATTTCAACGTTGTGCAAGGTTCTGATGCCCTTTGAACTTGCCACACGTGAAGTCAGTTCAGACACTGCCAGCCTGAGTCAGGTCATTCCCCTCATCAGGCTTTTGCAGAAGAAGCTGGAGACATTGAAGGAGGAGCTAACACGGAGCGATTCCGCTAGGCATGTGGGACTTGTGGATGGAGCCCTTAATTCGCTTAACAAGGATTCACGGGTGGTCAATCTGTTGAAATCAGAGCACTACATTTTGGCCACCGTGCTCGATCCTAGATTTAAAGCCTACCTTGGATCTCTCTTTCCGGCAGACACAAGTCTGCTGGGGTTGAAAGACCTGCTGGTGAGAAAATTGTCAAGTCAAGCGGAACGCGACCTGTCAACATCTCCTCCTTCACATTCTCCCGCAACTGGGGGTGCGAGGAAAAGGCTCAGAATTCCGAGCCCACCCGCTGGCGGTGATGCAGGGCAGTCTGGAGCGACTGCTGATGCTGACATCTGGTCCGGACTGAAGGACCTGACAACGATTACGGACATGTCGTCTACTGTCACTGCATATGATTCTCTCACCATTGAAAGAATGGTGGAGGATTATATGAGTGACCGCATCCAAGTAGGCACGTCACACAGTCCATACTTATACTGGCAGGAAAAAGAGGCAATTTTGAGGCCATTGCACAAACTGGCTTTATTCTACCTAAGTTGCCCTCCCACAAGTGTGTACTCCGAAAGAGTGTTTAGTGCCGCCGCTCACCTTGTCAGCAATCGGCGTACGAGGTTACATCCAGAAAATGTGGAGAAGATGATGTTCATTAAAATGAATTATAATCAATTCCTCCGCGGAGACATTGACCAGCAGCAATTGCCTCCACAAAGTACACAGGGAGCTGAGATGGTGGATTCCAGTGGGGACGAATTGATAATCTGTGAGGAGGGGGATGTACACGGTGATATATCGGAGGGTGATGATGAGGTGGACATCTTGCCTCTGTAGAGCCAGTTTGTGCAAGGAGAGATTAATTGCTTCTTTTTTGGGGGGGGTCCAAACCAACCCGTCATATCAGTCACAGTCGTGTGGCAGACCCTGTCACTGAAATGATGGGTTGGTTAAAGTGTGCATGTCCTGTTTTGTTTATACAACATAAGGGTGGGTGGGAGGGCCCAAGGACAATTCCATCTTGCACCTCTTTTTTCTTTTATTTTTCTTTGCGTCATGTGCTGTTTGGGGAGGGTTTTTTGGAAGGGACATCCTGCGTGACACTGCAGTGCCACTCCTAAATGGGCCCGGTGTTTGTGTCGGCCACTAGGGTCGCTAATCTTACTCACACAGTCAGCTACCTCATTGCGCCTCTTTTTTTCTTTGCATCATGTGCTGATTGGGGAGGGTTTTTTGGAAGGGACATCCTGCGTGACACTGCAGTGCCACTCCTAAATGGGCCCGGTGTTTGTGTCGGCCACTAGGGTCGCTAATCTTACTCACACAGTCAGCTACCTCATTGCGCCTCTTTTTTTCTTTGCGTCATGTGCTGATTGGGGAGGGTTTTTTGGAAGGGACATCCTGCGTGACACTGCAGTGCCACTCCTAAATGGGCCCGGTGTTTGTGTCGGCCACTAGGGTCGCTAATCTTACTCACACAGTCAGCTACCTCATTGCGCCTCTTTTTTTCTTTGCGTCATGTGCTGATTGGGGAGGGTTTTTTGGAAGGGACATCCTGCGTGACACTGCAGTGCCACTCCTAAATGGGCCCGGTGTTTGTGTCGGCCACTAGGGTCGCTAATCTTACTCACACAGTCAGCTACCTCATTGCGCCTCTTTTTTTCTTTGCGTCATGTGCTGATTGGGGAGGGTTTTTTGGAATCGACATCCTGCGTGACACTGCAGTGCCACTCCTAAATGGGCCCGGTGTTTGTGTCGGCCACTAGGGTCGCTAATCTTACTCACACAGTCAGCTACCTCATTGCGCCTCTTTTTTTCTTTGCGTCATGTGCTGATTGGGGAGGGTTTTTTGGAAGGGACATCCTGCGTGACACTGCAGTGCCACTCCTAAATGGGCCCGGTGTTTGTGTCGGCCACTAGGGTCGCTAATCTTACTCACACAGTCAGCTACCTCATTGCGCCTCTTTTTTTCTTTGCGTCATGTGCTGATTGGGGAGGGTTTTTTGGAAGGGACATCCTGCGTGACACTGCAGTGCCACTCCTAAATGGGCCCGGTGTTTGTGTCGGCCACTAGGGTCGCTTATCTTACTCACACAGTCAGCTACCTCATTGCGCCTCTTTTTTTCTTTGCGTCATGTGCTGATTGGGGAGGGTTTTTTGGAAGGGACATCCTGCGTGACACTGCAGTGCCACTCCTAAATGGGCCCGGTGTTTGTGTCGGCCACTAGGGTCGCTAATCTTACTCACACAGTCAGCTACCTCATTGCGCCTCTTTTTTTCTTTGCGTCATGTGCTGATTGGGGAGGGTTTTTTGGAATCGACATCCTGCGTGACACTGCAGTGCCACTCCTAAATGGGCCCGGTGTTTGTGTCGGCCACTAGGGTCGCTAATCTTACTCACACAGTCAGCTACCTCATTGCGCCTCTTTTTTTCTTTGCGTCATGTGCTGATTGGGGAGGGTTTTTTGGAAGGGACATCCTGCGTGACACTGCAGTGCCACTCCTAAATGGGCCCGGTGTTTGTGTCGGCCACTAGGGTCGCTAATCTTACTCACACAGTCAGCTACCTCATTGCGCCTCTTTTTTTCTTTGCGTCATGTGCTGATTGGGGAGGGTTTTTTGGAAGGGACATCCTGCGTGACACTGCAGTGCCACTCCTAAATGGGCCCGGTGTTTGTGTCGGCCACTAGGGTCGCTTATCTTACTCACACAGTCAGCTACCTCATTGCGCCTCTTTTTTTCTTTGCGTCATGTGCTGATTGGGGAGGGTTTTTTGGAAGGGACATCCTGCGTGACACTGCAGTGCCGCTCCTAGATGGGCCAGATGTTTGTGTCGGCCACTAGTGTCGCTTAGCTTAGTCATCCAGCGACCTTGGTGCAAATTTTAGGACTAAAAATAATATTGTGAGGTGTGAGGTATTCAGAATAGACTGAAAATGAGTGGAAATTATGGTTTTTGAGGTTAATAATAATATGGGATCAAAATGACCCCCAAATTCTATGATTTAAGCTGTTTTTTAGTGTTTTTTTTTAAAAAACACCCGAATCCAAAACACACCCGAATCCGACAAAAAAAATTCGGTGAGGTTTTGCCAAAACGCGGTCGAACCCAAAACACGGCCGCGGAACCAAACCCAAAACCAAAACACAAAACCCGAAAAATTTCAGGCGCTCATCTCTAATACATATATATATATTGATTTCATATCATTATCATCCAGTCTATATTAGCAGCAGACACAGTACGGTAGTCCACGGCTGTAGCTACCTCTGTGTCGGCACTCAGCAGTCCATCCATAATTGTATACCACCTACCCGTGGTTTTTTTTTTTTCTTTCTTCTTTGTACATACTACTATAGTATAGTAGCTTACTGTAGCAGTCTGCGGTGCTGCTGAGCTGACAGTGTCCAGCAGGTCCGTCATCAGTCATCATTACCTAATAAATATATTATCTACCTGTCCGGCTGCAGTACTAGTGATATTATATATGCATACATATATATATTGATTTCATATCATTATCATCCAGTCTATATTAGCAGCAGACACAGTACGGTAGTCCACGGCTGTAGCTACCTCTGTGTCGGCACTCGGCAGTCCATCCATAATTGTATACCACCTACCCGTGGTTTTTTTTTTCTTTCTTCTTTGTACATACTACTATAGTATAGTAGCTTACTGTAGCAGTCTGCGGTGCTGCTGAGCTGACAGTGTCCAGCAGGTCCGTCATCAGTCATCATTACCTAATAAATATATTATCTACCTGTCCGGCTGCAGTACTAGTGATATTATATATACATACATATATATATATTGATTTCATATCATTATCATCCAGTCTATATTAGCAGCAGACACAGTACGGTAGTCCACGGCTGTAGCTACCTCTGTGTCGGCACTCGGCAGTCCATCCATAATTGTATACCACCTACCCGTGGTTTTTTTTTTCTTTCTACTTTGTACATACTACTATAGTATAGTAGCTTACTGTAGCAGTCTGCGGTGCTGCTGAGCTGACAGTGTCCAGCAGGTCCGTCATCAGTCATCATTACCTAATAAATATATTATCTACCTGTCCGGCTGCAGTACTAGTGATATTATATATACATACATATATATATTGATTTCATATCATTATCATCCAGTCTATATTAGCAGCAGACACAGTACGGTAGTCCACGGCTGTAGCTACCTCTGTGTCGGCACTCGGCAGTCCATCCATAAGTATACTAGTATCCATCCATCTCCATTGTTTACCTGAGGTGCCTTTTAGTTGTGCCTATTAAAATATGGAGAACAAAAATGTTGAGGTTCCAAAATTAGGGAAAGATCAAGATCCACTTCCACCTCGTGCTGAAGCTGCTGCCACTAGTCATGGCCGAGACGATGAAATGCCAGCAACGTCGTCTGCCAAGGCCGATGCCCAATGTCATAGTACAGAGCATGTCAAATCCAAAACACCAAATATCAGTAAAAAAAGGACTCCAAAACCTAAAATAAAATTGTCGGAGGAGAAGCGTAAACTTGCCAATATGCCATTTACCACACGGAGTGGCAAGGAACGGCTGAGGCCCTGGCCTATGTTCATGGCTAGTGGTTCAGCTTCACATGAGGATGGAAGCACTCAGCCTCTCGCTAGAAAAATGAAAAGACTCAAGCTGGCAAAAGCAGTAGCACCGCAAAGAACTGTGCGTTCTTCGAAATCCCAAATCCACAAGGAGAGTCCGACTCCAATTGTGTCGGTTGCGATGCCTGACCTTCCCAACACTGGACGTGAAGAGCATGCGCCTTCCACCATTTGCACGCCCCCTGCAAGTGCTGGAAGGAGCACCCGCAGTCCAGTTCCTGATAGTCAGATTGAAGATGTCAGTGTTGAAGTACACCAGGATGAGGAGGATATGGGTGTTGCTGGCGCTGGGGAGGAAATTGACCAGGAGGATTCTGATGGTGAGGTGGTTTGTTTAAGTCAGGCACCCGGGGAGACACCTGTTGTCCGTGGGAGGAATATGGCCGTTGACATGCCTGGTGAAAATACAAAAAAAATCAGCTCTTCGGTGTGGAACTATTTCAACAGAAATGCGGACAACAGGTGTCAAGCCGTGTGTTCCCTTTGTCAAGCTGTAATAAGTAGGGGTAAGGACGTTAACCACCTCGGAACATCCTCCCTTATACGTCACCTGCAGCGCATTCATAATAAGTCAGTGACAAGTTCAAAAACTTTGGGTGACAGCGGAAGCAGTCCACTGACCAGTAAATACCTTCCTCTTGTAACCAAGCTCACGCAAACCACCCCACCAACTCCCTCAGTGTCAATTTCCTCCTTCCCCAGGAATGCCAATAGTCCTGCAGGCCATGTCACTGGCAATTCTGACGATTCCTCTCCTGCCTGGGATTCCTCCGATGCATCCTTGCGTGTAACGCCTACTGCTGCTGGCGCTGCTGTTGTTGCTGCTGGGAGTCGATGGTCATCCCAGAGGGGAAGTCGTAAGACCACTTTTACTACTTCCACCAAGCAATTGACTGTCCAACAGTCCTTTGCGAGGAAAATGAAATATCACAGCAGTCATCCTACTGCAAAGCGGATAACTGAGGCCTTGGCATCCTGGGTGGTGAGAAACGTGGTTCCGGTATCCATCATTACTGCAGAGCCAACTAGAGACTTGTTGGAGGTACTGTGTCCCCGGTACCAAATACCATCTAGGTTCCATTTCTCTAGGCAGGCGATACCGAAAATGTACACAGACCTCAGAAAAAGAGTCACCAGTGTCCTAAAAAATGCAGCTGTACCCAATGTCCACTTAACCACGGACATGTGGACAAGTGGAGCAGGTCAGGGTCAGGACTATATGACTGTGACAGCCCACTGGGTAGATGTATGGACTCACGCCGCAAGAACAGCAGCGGCGGCACCAGTAGCAGCATCTTGCAAACGCCAACTCTTTCCTAGGCAGGCTACGCTTTGTATCACCGGTTTCCTGAATACGCACACAGCTGAAAACCTCTTACGGCAACTGAGGAAGATCATCGCGGAATGGCTTACCCCAATTGGACTCTCCTGTGGATTTGTGGCATCGGACAACGCCAGCAATATTGTGTGTGCATTAAATATGGGCAAATTCCAGCACGTCCCATGTTTTGCACATACCTTGAATTTGGTGGTGCAGAATTATTTAAAAAACGACAGGGGCGTGCAAGAGATGCTGTCGGTGGCCAGAAGAATTGCGGGACACTTTCGGCGTACAGGCACCACGTACAGAAGACTGGAGCACCACCAAAAACTACTGAACCTGCCCTGCCATCATCTGAAGCAAGAAGTGGTAACGAGGTGGAATTCAACCCTCTATATGCTTCAGAGGTTGGAGGAGCAGCAAAAGGCCATTCAAGCCTATACAATTGAGCACGATATAGGAGGTGGAATGCACCTGTCTCAAGCGCAGTGGAGAATGATTTCAACGTTGTGCAAGGTTCTGATGCCCTTTGAACTTGCCACACGTGAAGTCAGTTCAGACACTGCCAGCCTGAGTCAGGTCATTCCCCTCATCAGGCTTTTGCAGAAGAAGCTGGAGACATTGAAGGAGGAGCTAACACGGAGCGATTCCGCTAGGCATGTGGGACTTGTGGATGGAGCCCTTAATTCGCTTAACAAGGATTCACGGGTGGTCAATCTGTTGAAATCAGAGCACTACATTTTGGCCACCGTGCTCGATCCTAGATTTAAAGCCTACCTTGGATCTCTCTTTCCGGCAGACACAAGTCTGCTGGGGTTGAAAGACCTGCTGGTGAGAAAATTGTCAAGTCAAGCGGAACGCGACCTGTCAACATCTCCTCCTTCACATTCTCCCGCAACTGGGGGTGCGAGGAAAAGGCTCAGAATTCCGAGCCCACCCGCTGGCGGTGATGCAGGGCAGTCTGGAGCGACTGCTGATGCTGACATCTGGTCCGGACTGAAGGACCTGACAACGATTATGGACATGTCGTCTACTGTCACTGCATATGATTCTCTCAACATTGAAAGAATGGTGGAGGATTATATGAGTGACCGCATCCAAGTAGGCACGTCACACAGTCCGTACTTATACTGGCAGGAAAAAGAGGCAATTTGGAGGCCCTTGCACAAACTGGCTTTATTCTACCTAAGTTGCCCTCCCACAAGTGTGTACTCCGAAAGAGTGTTTAGTGCCGCCGCTCACCTTGTCAGCAATCGGCGTACGAGGTAACATCCAGAAAATGTGGAGAAGATGATGTTCATTAAAATGAATTATAATCAATTCCTCCGCGGAGACATTGACCAGCAGCAATTGCCTCCACAAAGTACACAGGGAGCTGAGATGGTGGATTCCAGTGGGGACGAATTGATAATCTGTGAGGAGGGGGATGTACACGGTGATATATCGGAGGATGATGATGAGGTGGACATCTTGCCTCTGTAGAGCCAGTTTGTGCAAGGAGAGATTAATTGCTTCTTTTTTTGGTGGGGGTCCAAACCAACCCGTCATTTCAGTCACAGTCGTGTGGCAGACCCTGTCACTGAAATGATGGGTTGGTTAAAGTGTGCATGTCCTGTTTATACAACATAAGGGTGGGTGGGAGGGCCCAAGGACAATTCCATCTTGCACCTCTTTTTTCTTTCATTTTTCTTTGCGTCATGTGCTGTTTGTGGAATGTTTTTTGGAAGGGCCATCCTGCGTGACACTGCAGTGCCACTCCTAGATGGGCCCGGTGTTTGTGTCGGCCACTAGGGTCGCTTATCTTACTCACACAGCTACCTCATTGCGCCTCTTTTTTTCTTTGCGTCATGTGCTGTTTGGGGAGGGTTTTTTGGAAGGACCATCCTGCGTGACACTGCAGTGCCACTCCTAGATGGGCCCGGTGTTTGTGTCGGCCACTAGGGTCGCTTATCTTACTCACACAGCTACCTCATTGCGCCTCTTTTTTTCTTTGCGTCATGTGCTGTTTGGGGAGGGTTTTTTGGAAGGGACATCCTGCGTGACACTGCAGTGCCACTCCTAGATGGGCCCGGTGTTTGTGTCGGCCACTAGGGTCGCTTATCTTACTCACACAGCTACCTCATTGCGCCTCTTTTTTTCTTTGCGTCATGTGCTGTTTGGGGAGGGTTTTTTGGAAGGGCCATCCTGCGTGACACTGCAGTGCCACTCCTAGATGGGCCCGGTGTTTGTGTCGGCCACTAGGGTCGCTTATCTTACTCACACAGCTACCTCATTGCGCCTCTTTTTTTCTTTGCGTCATGTGCTGTTTGGGGAGGGTTTTTTGGAAGGGCCATCCTGCGTGACACTGCAGTGCCACTCCTAGATGGGCCCGGGGTTTGTGTCGGCCACTAGGGTCGCTTATCTTACTCACACAGCTACCTCATTGCGCCTCTTTTTTTCTTTGCGTCATGTGCTGTTTGGGGAGGGTTTTTTGGAAGGGACATCCTGCGTGACACTGCAGTGCCACTCCTAGATAGGCCCGGTGTTTGTGTCGGCCACTAGGGTCGCTTAGCTTAGTCATCCAGCGACCTAGGTGCAAATTTTAGGACTAAAAATAATATTGTGAGGTGTGAGGTATTCAGAATAGACTGAAAATGAGTGTAAATTATGGTTTTTGAGGTTAATAATACTTTGGGATCAAAATGACCCCCAAATTCTATGATTTAAGCTGTTTTTTAGTGTTTTTTAAAAAAAACACCCGAATCCAAAACACACCCGAATCCGACAAAAAAAATTCGGTGAGGTTTTGCCAAAACGCGGTCGAACCCAAAACACGGCCGCGGAACCGAACCCAAAACCAAAACACAAAACCCGAAAAATTTCAAGTGCACATCTCTAGTATTACCCCGGTGCAGTCACCTGTGTACGCTGTGTGCCAACTGTCACTCTGCAGGTCACTGATCACACAAAGTGCAGTATGTTCTGTTTTAGGTGCGTCCTTGGGGTAAGTGCACTAAGCAGAGAGTTTGCCATCATTCTGAACACAACGGGCATTGGCGGCAGTTGTTTTTTTTTTGGGGGGGGGGCAATATACAGTATTTACTAACCATCAATTTTGACATAATCGGTTTCTAAACCCCTATCCCTCTGCAACACCACTCAAATAGCAAAACCGCCATCTAATAAATATGCTCCAGGTGTTTATTTATTAGAGGAAGATAAATTAATAAAGCCTCTGGCGGATGGTGGCTTTTACTGGGGCTCTCTGGTGAAGGCTTCAAAATGCAGAGAAGTACTGTATCTGTAGAAGAGAAAATGCATTATTATTAAAACAAATTTTTTTTTTCACCATTTGAGATATATGAAAAGGACATTTTATTTTTTTATAATATTTATATATTTTTCTCTCTTCTCTCTTCTGGGGTGCTTTTTTGTTTCATTTTTGGAAAATGGAACTGGAAGCCAAAATCCAGGATCCTGGTTCAATGCCATACATAATTCATGCTATGATGTCATTAGTTCCTAGTGAATTGATAGGTCATGTTGAATTGACAGTGAAGCCGAAACAGGGCCCCACGTGTGATCAGAGAAGCGGAGGGCGACAAAATGCATCTTTGGGACCCTTTTCGCCAAATGCTCCAATTACCTGGCAAAGTAGCTGTTGGAGGATGGCAACAGTTGCAGGCTGAGTGTTGCTTGGTGAGGTGCAATTTATTGGAGGGACAGCAGATGGCGCTAAATCTAAAGTTGTGACAGTGTAGAAACTTGGTGGTAATCCTTTATGTTATTTTATTTTATAAAGTTTTAACTGGTCACAGTAAAGTTTATAACACAATCTTCGCTGTGTATTAATGCTTCAACAAAGAAACATATTCTGCAACATTTAATGTTCTGCCCCTGGTTAATTCCTCTCCACTGGAATTAAACTAATAACCTGGTCGTTACTATTGGTTACAATGCACTTTTTGTTTGCATCATATTAATAATATTATATAATCCTTTCTGTGGTTAATCAGAATTAAATATAACCTTTAAGCTCAATCTGAAACTGCTAAAAGAACTCTTAGTGCATTATGCTCAGGTACTTCTATTATTTGACTGATATGAATTTTATTAGAAGTGCAATGATAAAGCTTCTTTCCATTATAATAAAAAAAAAAATCACAGCTATTCAACGGGAGCAAACATTGAATCAGATTAAGTAGAGATGCCGCCATTCTCCGAATTACAAGCAAAGTATGCTTTTATAATGGAAGTAAAAACCGTTATCCCTTGTTTTCGCAGAGTCTGATGTGACAATTGCGGCTGTACTTTCACATTATTGCGCTATTAAATCACAGATTTGCTCAGATTGTATAATAAACTATTTTTTACAATCTGTCGTAACACTATATTGGAAATTTGAATAAAAATTGCTTCGCTATTATGGCACAAATACTCGCAAGAAAAATACGGGCTCATGACAGCTCACCTGGTAACGACATGTAAATCTTTAATTATATTGTTGCAATACATAATACATTCTTTTTTAATTCTCTCTTTTCTTTAATTACTTCATGCAGCAGAAATAAAAAATGAGGTTTTACTAAGGCAGCTCTGATATACTCAATGAAAATGTTCGGCTCCAAATCACATTTCTTATTTTTTTTAAAGAAAGATAGAGAACGTGGATGACAGCACAGATCCGCCAAATGCCGGGGTATAGCGTAGTGCGGTAATCCATCAAATATAGATATAGTCTAGAACTCCAAGAAGAACAGACTTTCCTTCCATTAGTCTTTTACTGAACTGATCACAATGCATCGCTGGTTTGAGGCACATTTACACTATTTTATTTACAGAGATGCTACAATCAACTGCAAACTATTTCTCTGATCGGTAAGGCGAATTGGTAGAAGAATTCTGAAAGCTTGCTGGAAATTGCGCATGTAAATGGTGAACCTGGAATGCAGTACGCAAGCATGGAGTGAGAGGAGCAAATTCCGTACTGTAAAATTGGGGTCTATTAACAACGGTACCCCAAATATTCAGTATTATACCCCTTTTCCACCTAGAAGCACGGGTCGCAGCCAGGAGCCTGACACGTGTGCTTCCCGGCTGCGGCGCGTGCTCAGCCCCCTTTCCCACAGCACTCACCAACCCGGCAACGACGGGCAGGGGCGGCGCTGGGAGATCACATGATCTCCCAGCGCCGCCCTTCCATATACTGTGAACGGGAGCCATGTCGCATCGACGCGGCATCCGTTTACACTGCACAGTTTACCGGGTTGAACTCGTGTTCAACCCGGTAAACTACCCAGGTAGGATTCCCGGATCACTTGATCTGGGTTTTTGCAGAGGGACCCTTTTCCACTAGCAAAAAACACGGGTAAATGCGTGCCCCCGTGCATTTACCCCTGTTTTTTGAGCTAGTGGAAAAGGGGTATTAGTCAGAGTTGAACCGGTGAAACTTAACCGGATTTCCTGAAAGTTTAAACCATATGCAATCTTAGGAAAACACTGTCACTTAACGTATCTCGCACAGTCATAGAATTACACTTAGGGGGTTATTCAGAGTTGTTAGCGAACCAAAAAAAGTTAGCAATTGGGCAAAACCATGTGCAGTGCAGGTGGGGCAGATGTAACATGTGCAGAGAGAGTTAGATCTGGGTGGGTTATTGTTTCTGTGCAGGGTAAATACTGGCTGCTTTATTCTTACACTGCAGTTTAGATTTCAATTTGAACACACCCCACCCAAATCGAACTCTCTCTGCACATGTTACATCTGCTCCTCCTGCACTGCAGCAAGGTGTTACCCAGGCCTCTCTGCACATGTTACATCTGCCCCACCTGCAGTGCCGCATGGTCTTGCTCAATTGATAACTTTTTTTGGTTTGCGAACAACTCTGAATAACCCCCAATGTACTTAGGGGGTCATTCCGAGTTGATCGCTCGCTAGCAACTTTTTGCTGTGCTGCGATCAGATAGTCGCCGCCCACGGGGGAGTGTATTTTCGCTTTGCAAGTGTGCAAACGCTTTTGCAGCCGACGGCACAAAAAAGTTTGTTGCAGTTTCTGAGTAGCTCTGGACTTACTCAGCCCTTGTGATCACTTTAGACTTTTTGGTGATGGAATTGACGTCAGACACCCGCCCTGCAAATGTTTGGACACGCCTGCGTTTTCCCAAACACTCCCAGAAAATGGTCAGTTAACACCCATAAACGCCTTCTTCCTGTCAATCTTGCGATCCGCTATGCGAATGGATTCTTTGTTAAATCCATCGCCCAGCACCGAATCTCTTTATACCCGTATGACGTGCCTGCGCATTGTGGTGCATACGCATGTGCAGTTTTGCCGAGTTTTAACCTGATCGCAGCACTGCAAAAAGTTGCTAGCGAGCGATCACCTCAGAATGACCCCCTTAATGAGAGCTACTGTGTGCGCTTAATGAGAGCATATATGGTAGTGAGCACTGCTACCGCTGCTGACACGGGTGTGACGGAAGCACCTGCCCCTCTGTATGTCAGGTCTATGCACTTACACTCAGTTTGCTCATGCAGCATAAAAAGACGTATGTAGACCCAGTAGCGGATCTTGCCACGGGCAAGCAGGACTTTTGCCCCGGGGCGCCACCTTCCGGAGGGCGCCGGCGCCATCCGGAGTGTGCCGCACCATGGCAAGATCCGCTACTGCTGTGCCCCTCGCTGCCCGCTGTGAAGGGAACTAGATGCTACGCGTCTAGTTTCCCTTCGTGCAGAGGACCTTTGCTGTGCGGTGTGCGATGTCATCGCGCACCGCACAGCATTGTGGGACTGACACAGACGCTAGGGGTCATAATTGACCTCTAGTGTCTGTCTATGCCAGATCCGAGGAGAGGAGCGGCGCCGGCGGAGGTCTGCAGCGGTCGGGAGCGGGGATAGTAAGTATTAATTATTATTATTTTTACTTTTTCAGCGGCGCTACTCTACTGTACAGGGGGCGTAACTGACCACACCCCCTGTATGAAGCCATGCCCATATTTCCTGCCTGGGCACCAAAAGGGCAAGAACAGGCCCTGTGTAGACCTTAGGGGCCGACCCTGACACCTGGTCATACTTTGCCTGTGTGAGTGCGCCTGTAAGTAACCTTGTACAGTAGAACACGAAGGAAGCAAACAAAGGCTGATTATACGCAGTGTTCCTTCCCGTGCGATTAATCCAGTACCAAGGCCCTATAAATTGGAGCAAAGGGGCAGCCACTGCCATTCCTACCTCCTAATTTGTGATGTGCTCGCACTGGTGAGATGTAATATAAATGTCTGGTGTAATGTGTAAATCAATAGATTCAAATACTCCGCTCGTGATTTATTTCACTTCAACTGTTTTCAAGTGCCGGCTGTAAATCATATTTCCTGCTCATTTGCCTTAGCATTATTTTGGAGGCATTGGCGCTGGGGGCTGACGGATGGGAATGCGATGAAGTACGCTTAGCTCGGTTGCTCCAGGCTCGCCCTGCGTTGCGGAGTGTGATTAATCTAAGTAATACATCACACATCTTATTTCTTCCTAGTTTATTTTATTTAGTGTTGTCACAAATAATATCACTTACCCATCTACTACAGTCACTAAAGAGAAGTAAATTAATGACACAAAGTATCTGTACAGAGCTCATCTGTCCGGGATTTGATTACAGCCACTTGTGCTGTGTCGAGACATTTACAATAGATGAACTTTATTTATTGCCATTACTTCAGGAGTTGTCAACTGTTCTGCAAAGTGTCCTTAGCGTCGGCTTCCTGTCTGCAGAGACTCCGGCGCTACTTCCTGAGCGAGGAGTCTATCTAGCTGACGTGTTATATGCAGAGATGGGAGGGGGGGGGGAGGGGGTCTCATACTTTAGTAATTGCATCTTTGTATCCAGTGCAGTAAATTGATACGTGAGACTCTGAGATGCTCCTAAGTTGTGAGGAAGTTTGTTTTACTTTACTTGTTTCAAGGTATATTTGTACGGGATACGGTCATTGGGTCGACATGTATTAGGTCGACAGGGGTTTGTCATGTTGAACTAAAGCATGTCAACCAATGACCCGTACCCATTTATACTGAGATTCAACGCAATGCTGTTATATACAGTTTTTGTTGTTACATTGTATCAGTTTCCCAATGTCAGTGTTTTCTCTCTTTTACAGGGCAATTCCTCGTATGTGTGAGCTGTGCTGCCAAGGTGGGGCTCAAACATACCCCCAGTATCTGCCCCTCCAGGGGCCGCTCACTGGTTTCATCATGCACTGGTTCAATAATATTTTGGCGTAGAGGAAAGACCTTATATAGCTGGGAAATCACAGGGAACCTTACAGTATTGTAAAGCAGCAAATTAAGGGGGACATTTACTAAGCAGTGATAAGAGCGGAGAAGTGAGCCAGTGGAGAAGTTGCCCATGGCAACCAATCAGTACTGACGTAACATCTATAATTTGCATACTATAAAATGATACAGAGCTGCTGATTGGTTGATGGGGAAACTTCTCCACTGGCTCACTTATCCGCTCTTATCACTGCTTAGTAAATGTACCCAAAAATGTTGAAAAAGGAAATGGTGGTGCATGCAGGCAGAGGTGGGGCCCTAAGCAAGACACCAATCTTGGGCCCCCCTTCCTCAAACAATCCTCTGTGTGCCCCCCCACTAACGTAATTGTCAGACCTTGTATAATGGAGTCACACTACAGGCACAGATATATAGTCACTACAGTCACTGACTGAGGGGTGCAGTAATGGATATTATAAGGGATGAGGGGTGGGGCATTGATATATAATGCACGCCAGGCACCCATACCTTATAATACTTATTATTACACCCAATCACATTAGTGCTGACTGCATTATATATGAGTGCCTCCCCCCTTACTGATTGTAGCATCCTAGCAGGTCCCCATCCCTTATAATACTCATTATTACACCCCTCAGTCAGTGTGACTGTATTGATTATATATCAGTTCCCCACTGACTGTAGTCGGCATCTCCCATACAGGGTAGCACTTAATATACAGTATTATAGCATATTGAAATATAACCAGTCAGTGCGTGCCTCCTCCCCAGCCATGATTGTAGCAGGCGGATGTTACACACTGTACTTAAAATGACACTGTCTACCCCCCCCCCCCCCCCTCAGATACCATGAACATAAATCATTGTGATATCTCACTGAGATTGTGTCTATGGAAGATAATCAGGTGAGAGTGTGATGTGGTTGTTCTCTCTACAGTGATCTAGGATACTATACTCTACAGTGTCTGTTTGCTTAGGTAATCAAAATAATTACTACAACTCTCAGCAGTTGCACAGTGATCTAGGATACTATACTCTACAGTGTCTGTTTGCTTAGGTATTCAAAATAATTACTACAACTCTCAGCAGTTGCACAGTGATCTAGGATACTATACTCTACAGTGTCTGTTTGCTTAAGTAATCAAAATAATTACTGCAACTCTCAGCAGTTGCACAGTGATCTAGGATACTATACTCTACAGTGTCTGTTTGCTTAGGTAATCAAAATAATTACTACAACTCTCAGCAGTTGCACAGTGATCTAGGATACTATACTCTACAGTGTCTGTTTGCTTAGGTAATCAAAATAATTACTACAACTCTCAGCAGTTGCACAGTGATCTAGGATACTATACTCTACAGTGTCTGTTTGCTTAGGTAATCAAAATAATTACTACAACTCTCAGCAGTTGCACAGTGATCTAGGATACTATACTCTACAGTGTCTGTTTGCTTAAGTAATCAAAATAATTACTACAACTCTCAGCAGTTGCACAGTGATCTAGGATACTATACTCTACAGTGTCTGTTTGCTTAGGTAATCAAAATAATTACTACAACTCTCAGCAGTTGCACAGTGATCTAGGATACTATACTCTACAGTGTCTGTTTGCTTAGGTAATCAAAATAATTACTACAACTCTCAGCAGTTGCACAGTGATCTAGGATACGATACTCTACAGTGTCTGTTTGCTTAAGTAATCAAAATAATTACTACAACTCTCAGCAGTTGCACAGTGATCTAGGATACTATACTCTACAGTGTCTGTTTGCTTAGGTAATCAAAATAATTACTACAACTCTCAGCAGTTGCACAGTGATCTAGGATACTATACTCTACAGTGTCTGTTTGCTTAGGTAATCAAAATAATTACTACAACTCTCAGCAGTTGCACAGTGATCTAGGATACTATACTCTACAGTGTCTGTTTGCTTAGGTAATCAAAATAATTACTACAACTCTCAGCAGTTGCACAGTGATCTAGGATACTATACTCTGCAGTGTCTGTTTGCTTAGGTAAGCTGGAGTTATTGTTTTGTGCAGAATTTAGCCTGTTTAATTGTTAGATATTTGGGGAATTTGGGATGTCCTCCTCCTATATCATTATTTGTTAGTTTTAGCTTTATTGCCCACCAGTGGGTGTTGGGCAATGGGTGGGATTTTAATCAGTGAACCTATACCTTACACATGTTAATGTTAGTTCATAATATTAGAGTATACTTGGCTGATTAAGCCTGGCTGATTGATCCAGGGTGTAGGACTCTAAGGGAGGAGGCTCAAAGGGAGCATATATAATTTTAATATCAAAGCCTGGACTTAGCCTGGACTTCAACTGGACGAAAAACTGAAAGAAAACATCAAACAACAACCGATGAACTACTTATCAATATCAACTGCATATGCAAATTTATCACCCTCCAACTTTCACTCTGTGAACACTATGCAACCCATTTGCAGAAAAGAACATATGTAAGATCTGGTTTCCATCCATAATCAGGATCACAAAGATCTTCTTTGGGACAATTGTGAGTTCATCTTCTCATCTACAAACACTTAAAATATCTAACAGAATTTCCATTGCTTCTTAACCCTCTCACAATCCTTTCATTTCTTACAGCCCAAATACATTTCTGCACCCACTTTATCTACGCTTTTGACTCATTTCATACTAAATCTACACCCATTGAGCCTACACTGCTTTTCTCACCTGCATTTCTGCAATTCTTCTGCTCGGATTCCCTTACAGTCTCCTCTCCTACTTCCACTTTCCCTCAACCTATTTACCTACTTAACACTATGTCAAGGCTTTCTTATACTCCCCACATCACTCAGTGTCTACCTAATAATGTATCTTTATCCTTCCACCCTAGTCTCCTACACCTCCTCCTCTCTCCCCTCCATCCCTCTGTTTCCTTCCCCCTTCTTTCCTGTTACCCCACTTTCATTTACCTCTGCCCCATGGTCCTGCTACCCCACAACTCAGCCCTGCTCCCTCTCTCCCTTCCCTGTCACCTCCCCACACCCCCATCCACATCACACTGACCTCCCTCCCTGTCCACCTCCTGCAGTTTCCCCTCCCAGCTCAGGCACCCGAACCATCAATACTCTCTCATCATCCCTGCCCTCAAAGTTAATCTCACCTCATTGCTACAGCAACCCTGATAATCTCATTCACATCTCTCCCACAAACTCATACCCCCTATCCTGTGCCCTCTGGATCTGTTTGTAACAAACTGGTCCCCACTCATGACCTTTTCATTTCCAACTCCCTACACCTACTAGCCATTACTGAAACTTGGATTACGCCCTCTGACACTACTTCTCCTGCTGCTCTCTCTTCTGGGGGCCTCACATTCACACACACACCCCGACCTGGGGGTCGCCATGGGGGTGTTGTTGGGGTCCTTTTACCTTCTAGTTACTCCTACCAACTCATACCACCAGAACCATCCTTTACATTCTCTACATTTGAGGTCCATGCCATAAGCCTCTTCCAACCACTCCATCTTAGAGTAGCTGTCATTTACCGCCCCCCTGGCACTGCTTCCAAATTCATCGACAACTTTGCTTCTTGACTTCCTCACTTCCTCTCTTCTGACATTCCCTCCATTATCCTAGGCGATTTCAACATCCCTATTGACATCCCCACACAATCCCCTGCCTCTAAACTCCTTAACCTCACCTCTTCACTTGGTCTCTCCCAGTGGACCTCCTCACCCTCCCATGTGAATGGGAGCTCACTGGATCTGGTCTTCACTCACCGCTGTGATATTTCTGATTTTTCTAACTCAACATTTCCCCTCTCTGACCACCACCTGCTCTCCTTTAACCGATCTCTCTCGACTTCCCCATCTCTACCTCCTAAGGCTACCATCACTAAGCGTAACATTGAGGCTATTGACACCACATTCCTTTCCTCCCTGTTTGACTCACTTCTCTCTCCTATTCTCTCTCTCATGCCCTGAACAAGCCACTTCCACATACAATGCATCCCTTACTTCTGCTCTTGACTCTGTTGCTCCACCAACCACTATTCACCCTCGAAAATTAACACCTCAACCCTGGCACACCAAATGCACCAGATATCTGCAAAAATGCTCACGTACTGCTGAGCGACACTGGAGGAAGTCACGCTCTAAGGCAGACTTCCCCAATTTCAAACTTATGCTCTCACCCTTCAGTGCTGCCCTTTCTCTTGCTAAACAGTCATACTTCAAGAACCTCATCTCCTCCCAGTCTTTCAACCCCCGGCGCCTCTTTGCCACTCTCAACTCACTCCTCTGCCCACCTCCACCTCGTCTCCCTTCCTCACTCTCTGCTCTTGACTTTGCCACTTACTTCACATCCAAAATTGACTCCATACGTCAGGACATCACATCACACCAGTCCATCAGTAACCAGCTTTCTCCCATCCCTTACCAACCCTCCCCATCCCTTGCACCTACTCTGACATCTTTCTCCCATGCATCTGGAGAGGAAGTCATGGCCCTCATTCGTTCCTGTCCCCTCACCACCTCCCCACTTGACCCTATCCCCTCCCGCCTCCTCCGCTACCTCTCTCCTTCTGCTTGTTCCCATCTTTCCCACCTTCTCAATCTGTCCCTCTCATCAGGCACTGTCCCCTCTGCCTTCAAGCATGCACTCATCTCTCCTATTCTTAAAAAACCTACACTTGATCCAAACACTCTCTCCAACTACTGACCCATCTCTCTCCTCCCTTTGCCTCCAACCTCCTTGAGCGTATTGTCTACAACCACCTTACTTCCTTTCTTTCCTCACACTCACTGCTTGACCCATTCCAGTCTGGCTTCCGTCCTCTCCACTCCACTGAAACTGCCCTTACAAAAGTATGCAAATGACCTCCATGCTGCTAGATCTAAGGGACACTACTCTATACTTATTCTACTTGATCTCTCTGCTGCTTTTGACACTGTGGCCCATCCCCTCCTACTGCAAATTCTTCACTCCATTGGTCTGCGTGACACTGCCCTCTCTTGGCTGTCCTCCTACCTTTCTGACCGTTCTTTCTATGTCTCCTCTCATGACTCCACCTCCCCCTCACTTCCACTAACTGTAGGGGTACCCCAAGGTTTTGTCCTTGGTCCTCTTCTCTTCTATCTCTATATGTCCTCACTAGGTAAGCTCATTAGTTCTTTTGGTTTCCAATATCATCTCTATGCTGATGACACCCAAATCTATATTTCCTCTCCAGACCTCTCCCCTGCTCTCCTCACTCGTATCTCCAACTGTCTCTCTGCTACCTCTTCCTGGATGTCCCAGCGCTTTCTTAAACTTAACATGTCTAAGACAGAGCTGATCATCTTTCCTCCCTTCCGCATGACCTCACCTCCTACAATCTCATTATCTATTGATGGCACTACTATCTCCTCTAGCCCCCAAGTGCGCTGTCTTGGAGTAATCCTTGACTCCTCCCTCTCCTTCAAAGCACACATTCAGCACCTCTCACAAACCTGCCATTTTCATCTAAAAAATATTTCCAGGATCAGACCCTTTCTGACCCAGGATGCTACTAAGATTCTTATCCACTCACTGGTCATCTCCAGACTGGACTACTGTAATCTCCTCCTGACTGCCATTCCTGACAAATACCTCTCTCCACTCCAATCTATCCTCAATGCTGCTTCCCGGCTCATCTTCCTCACCAAACGCACTATGGGGGTAATTCCAAGTTGATCGCAGCAGGACATTTTTTAGCAGTTGGGCAAAACCATGTGCACTGCAGGGGAGGCAGATATAACATGTGCAGAGAGAGATAGATTTGGGTGTGGTGAGTTCAGTCTGCAATCTAAATTGCAGTGTAAAAATAAAGCAGTCAGTATTTACCCTGCACAGAAACAAAATAACCCACCCAAATCTAACTCTTTCTGCAAATGTTATATCTGCCCCCCCCCCCCCCCCTGCAGTGCACATGGTTTTGCCCAAGTGCTAAAAATTTTCCTGCTGCGATCAGCTTGGAATTACCCCCGCACTATGTCCACCTCTCCTCTCTTACTAGACTGGCTCCCCTTCCCTTTCAGACTCCATTTCAAGCTTCTCACACTCACTTACAAAGCCCTCACCTACTCCTCTCCCATCTACATCTCTGACCTTATCTCCCTTTACACTCCCACCCGTCCTCTTCGCTCTGCTAATGCACGCCGACTCTCCTGCCTACGGATTACTTCCTCCCACTCCTACCTCCAAGATTTTTCACGTGCTGATCCCTTTCTCTGGAATTCCCTACCTCTCCCCCTCAGACTCTCCACCTCTCTACAAAACTTCAAACGGGCTCTCAAGACCCACTTCTTCACCAAACACAGCCAAATCTCATCCTAACCCTCTGTTCTACGCTCTCTATGTACCCCATCTGTGTCACTCCTGTCTGTCTACCCCTCCCCTTTAGAATGTAAACTCTCACGAGCAGGGCCCTCTTCCCTCATGTGCTTATCCTTTCTTACTTTAATAATCTTCAACTGCACCACATCCAGCAGTCTTCTGCCACCTGATACTTATTCCAGTGTCATCTGCTGATGTAACTATGTATATTTACCCTGTACTTGTCCTATACTGTCATCAACTGTAAGTTGCTGTTTTCCTGTTTGATTATTTGTTTATGTACTCTGTAATTGGGCGCTGCGGAACCCTTGTGGCGCCATATAAATAAAGGATAATAATAATAATACAGAGGAGATGTATCAAGTCTTGGAGAGAGATAAAGTGGAGAAGTTACCCGAAGCCCCCAGTCAGCCTCTATCTGCCATCTATCTAACACAGTATATGAAATAACAGACACTTATTCTCCATGTTATCTCTCTCCAAGGCTTGATACACCTCCCCATTCATATTTCACACATATAACCAGAGGCGGCCTTAGGCATAGGCAAATGCCTAGGGCATTTGATATGCCTAGGGGCATCAGCAGCTTCTGCTGATTAAAAAGATATGCAGCATGCCTATATTGTGTGTAGCATTTCATATGCAGATACAGCCACAGTCTCACACAGTATATAGGCATGCTGCATATCAGTTTAATCAGCAGAAGTTGCTTGTGCATCCTAGCCACATAGCAATGCAAAGAAGATGCATTTTCATAAAAAAAAGGTGCCCGACGTTAGCATTGAGGCAAGATTTATGAGGACACATCTGTATCCAAGCAGAGGCAGAGGTCACAGTGTTAGTGGCAGTGTGAGTGCTGTGTGCATGTGAGTGGGTTGGTTGTGCAATAGTGTTCGGAATATGTGTAAGGAGCATTATGTGTGTCATGTAACAAATGCATTAATAATGTGTAACATATGTGTAAAGGGCACTATGTGTGTCATTATGTGTATAAGGGCATTAATAATGTGCAACATATGTGTAAGGGGTGCTATGTGTGTCATTATGTGTATAAGGGCATTAATAATGTGCGGCATATGTGTAAGGGACATTATGTGTAAAAGGGCATTAATAAAGGTTGTCATAATGTGTAAGGACATTAATGTGTCTCATGTGTAAGGGGCATTACCGTGTGGAATTGTGTATAAATGCATTACTAATGTGTGACATTATGTGTATAAGGTGCTCTACTATGTGGCATTGCGTATAGAAAGGGCACTATTGTGTCGTCTTATGTGAATAAAGAGCAATAGGGTGTGGTGTAATGTGAATAAGGAGCAATTCAGTATGATGTTATGTGAATAAGGGGCTCTACTGTGAGGAGTAACGTTTATAAGGTAAAGTGATACTACTATGGGATGTAATATGAATTATGGACACTATCGTATGATAAGATGTGAATAAAGTTACAGTACTGTGTGGCGTAATTGGAATTGGTGTTACTATTGTGTGGCCATGCCCCTTGCAAGCAAAAACACACCTCTTTTTGGGCTGTGCGCCAAATGTGCAAACTGTTCCTATTTAAAATATAGGGGGTACAAACACCAAAATAAGGACTGCTATGGGTGAGGGGTGATGGTGCTGGGAAAGAGGTGCAAGGTTAGAGGCGGAACCAGTGGTGGTGCTAGGGGGCACCAGCCAAAATCTTGCCAAGGGCATCATATTGGTTAGGTTCGGCTCTGCATATAACCGTTGGATCCTAATGTTCCGTAGTAGGTCTCTAGAATTCTTCTAGCTGACAGAACATAAAATATTATTTCATGGACACCTAGATTTATTGCAGTTATTTGCAGTAATTCGCCAAATCAACATCCGGGCACCGCGCTTGAGGTGTTAGAGTTAAAGTAATCATTACTATCGACATACGGCTACATGCAGGGGCGTATTACTACAGTAGAGGGTCCGTGTGCAGTCTCCCTCCGGTCCCTCTCCTCACTAGCCGGCAGGGCAGCAGTCTCTGAGCACTAGGTTGTGACGTGCGGACAAGGTAGGCAGGATATGCAGAGACACACTTGCCTACTTGTGAATAAGCGTGTCGGGGAGAGTGTGACAGTAACACGTATCAGTGCGGACGTGTACAGCTACATCTGAGAGGCGTGTCCTAAACATGACTGACATCCACATGTAAATGAGCCCCACAGTCAGTAACATCTACTTGTAGAAGAAAAGACGCTGATATGTTGCAGGATGTGTTTGTGTTCTGTGTTTTACAGGAGGTTCCTTATACTGTAAGTGGCCACGAGAAACCTTATATAAAATGCATGTAGCCATAGGGATCATTGTGCCCTATAACCAATGCAGGGAAATGGCGCTGATGATCCCATGTTATTGTATGTTTCTCTAACTTTTCCCCCAAGAATGTAACAACTACGTAATGGGTGTAAAGGGGGGTACTCACGGAGCGATCGCTGCTTAAAATCTAAGCAATCTGACTAGATTGCTTAGATTTTAAACACGATCGCTCCGTGTGTAGCCCCCTCAGCGAAAGCGATGCGCAGCCCTGCGCATCGCTATCGCTGCTGCTAGATTGGCCTGCATGCAGGCCAATCTAGCGGGTCGCTCACTTCACCCGCTGGGTGAAGTGAGCGGCCCCCCCGTCTCCCCCCGCACGCTCAGCACAGATCGCGCTGTGCTGAGCGCCGGGAGAGATGTGTGCTGAGCGGTTCGCTCAGCACACATCTCTCTGACATCGGCCAGTGAGTACTGGCCTTTAGGTACAATCAGGGAGATTACTAATCTATTGTGTGATTCTATTCATTGTTATAGTTAAAACTCACCACCAATCATATATGTGTTGTGTGTATATCTGGCTGTGATACTAGCCAGTGCCTCCCATGCCACTGACCTCACTGTACCTCACTGGCAATTGGGGGGTCATTCCGAGATGATCGTAGCTGTGCTAAATTACGATCATTCACACTGACATGCGGGGGGACGCCCAGCACAGGGCTATCCCGCCCCGCATGTCAGTCTGGCCCCCTACCCCCCCCCCCCCCCCCGTAGAAGTGCAAAGGCATTGCACAGCGGCGATGCCTTTGCACTTCAAGAGTAGCTCCAGGCCAGCGCAGCTTTAGTGTGCTGGCCGGGAGCTACTCATCGCTCCCCGGCCCGCATCGGCTGCATGTGACATCACGCAGCCGCTGTGGCCCGCCCCCCGTTCGGTTCGGCCACGCCTGCGTTGGCAGGACCGCTCGCACGAAACGGCGGCCAAACACTGCCGTTCCGCCCCCTCCCGCACAGTGATTGTTTCTGCCTGTCAATCATGCGCAGTAGGGACCCGTTCGCTCTGCTGCGTTAAAAAGCAGCGAGCGAATAGGTCAGAATGACCCCAATGGTGTGGACCACCCTAAACTCAGGGGCCCATGTGCACCGCAGACCTCGCACCCGTTATTGATACGCCACTGGCTACAAGTAATACTACAGGAACAGGTATTCATTGGCTTAAAAAACAAGGTGACAATCTGTAACACAGTTGGAACGTTCCAGAACTCCCATCTACATTTCAAGTAAAATGTTCTTCTTTAAAGCTAAAAGCTGAATAAAAAATGTCAGCCACTGCTAACAAAGGGGGACGACAGCCAATCGCTATTCCCATCAATATTTCTGTTCTGTTTGAGACATTATGGGCGGAATTCAATTGTTTTTCCATCAGCGGCCACTAGATGGTGCCCTGAGCTATTCCATTGTAGCTCTGTTCGGACACGATGGGTGCCAGCATCTGCATTTCAGCTCGCACCCCTAGGGGGAAGCGGTGAGCTGTAATGTGCGCAAAGGGACCCGTTTGGGTGCCAATAGCGCACTTTTTGCCATCGCGCCCAGCACTTTGGTGGGGTTTAGCTGTTTTACTCGGCTATGGCCAACCTCTTCGGGCGTGATCAGCACGATAAAAGAATAAAAGAGATCAATTGAATTTCACCTCGCAATCTACCGTCACTTTAGTCGGATGATCGGGTGCGATAATTAATTGACTACAGCCCTAAGGTTGATGGAAAGGTGAACCTCCAGTGAATCTCCGCAAGTATAAAACCACCTATGCCGTATTTCAGTGTGTGTAGTTATTATCTTTCGTCTTTTCTTTTTTTTTCCCCTTCAGTCACAAAGTTTGGGAAGCCCTGAATCAATTTGCTGATCCACTGTATAAAATGTCACAAGCACGCCGCAGCAGCTGAAACCAGGAAGCACCATGAGCGCCTGGAACCGGTACCCGGCTAGATGCTACCGGCAACCCACAGCAGGTCACCAGGCTGTCAGCTAGTGACCGCTATTGCTCTTTCCCCGCAGCAGGAGGCAGCTGGAGCAGTACAGCACCAGAAACAGACTTTCTAGTGCCCCCTACAGTACAGTGCCTGGGGCACGTGACCCCCTAGCCCCCCCCCCCCCACCTAGTTACAGCCATGTGATAGGGTCTCACACATCTCTACTTATTAGGGGCCCGATAGGGCCACTACTCAGGCATCTTCAATGCGATCTCCATTTAAATTTAGAATACATATTGCTGAAAGAATCTGGAACCTCCGGCGCTGTAATGTATCGGAGTTAAATTAAAAAAAATTCTAAGATAAACACATTCATTTGCTATTAGAATAAGTATATTCAAAGAGCTTGAACCACGGCCAAAGCATTGTTTTTTCTGAGCAAAAAGGAGGAATTTGCAAGATAGGCTGTATTGTAATAATGGGAACCACACCTGTGATATTAATCTGAGGGAACAAAGATGTGTCAGACTGTAACTATACTCTGAGCGTACACATTCTGCTGCACGACTATTCCCCACTTACACAATATAAAAAGGAAATAGTTATTATCACTGTGAGTCTTCCGTGTTCTGTGTTACGCGTTTTTAGTTCAGGATGACATTTTACGGTAACAGATCACTGTGTCCGTTTCAATCCTGCCTGATGTGCTAAACGCACAATGTGACAATTCTCACGGACATATAATTGTTTCAGTGA
Organism: Pseudophryne corroboree; assembly: GCF_028390025.1. Taxonomy (NCBI): domain Eukaryota; kingdom Metazoa; phylum Chordata; class Amphibia; order Anura; family Myobatrachidae; genus Pseudophryne; species Pseudophryne corroboree. The sequence continues at coordinate 13,481,308 of NC_086452.1, forward strand.
CAAATCTGGCTGATTAAGTCCACCGGTCAAAGTTCTATTGCCGGCAGTCCAGCTTATTACAGAGTGGTGCCAGCATTGTAAGGCAATTCATAAAACAATTTAAATTCCAATTACTGTATAATTTCTTCCCTTCCCCACAACCACTGCACACACATTCTACTTGTAAAACGCACAATCCACTATTACACTGGTGGTTTAGTATCCCACAGCCAGGCACCAACCTTAACGTGCCGCACTATCTGACGTGTGCCCCTGATTGTGGTGGTGCCAGTCCAGGCCCGCCATCAAGGGGGGATGGTAGGGACTCCAGTCCCGGGACCTAATTGAGAGGGGGCTCGGGTGGCAGCAGTGAGGATCCTGATTGGCTCCTGATTGGCTGCCAGTCCGTGAGCTCCGATTGACTCACGGCCGGCTCAATAGAAATAATATTACAACCGCAGCTCTGTGTGTGGCTCCGTGGCTGCCTGCCCTGCTGGTGAGCAGTAAACTGGCCTGTCCTCACTGCTGCCACCTGGGCCCCCTCAAATTGGTAAGCTTTGAGGGAGCTGCGGGGGTGGCCCTGCTAAATTTGTCAGTCCTGGGCCCCATAATTTCTGATGGCAGCCCTGTGCCAGTCTATACCATGAGGCTTAAAATACCCAGCCTTCAGCTGCATACAATGAATATATGAGCGTACGACACATTGGGGGTCATTCCGAGTTGATCGCTAGCTGAAAATGTTCACTGCGCTGCGATTATGCAAAAAAGGCACTTCTGCGCAAGCGTATGCGGCGCAATGCGCACGCGCGACGTACAATTACAACGAATGATGTCGTTTCACACAGGGTCTAGCGAAGCTTTTCAGTCGCACTGGTGGCCGCAGAGTGGTTGGCATGAAGAGGGCGTTTCTGGGTGTCAACTGACCGTTTTCAGGGAGTGTTGAAAAAAACGCAGGCGTGCCAGGAAAAACGCAGGCGTGGCTGGGCAAACGCAGGGCGTGTTCGTGACGTCAAAACAGGAACTGAACAGTCTGAAGTGATCGCAAGCGCTGAGTAGGTTTTGAGCTACTCTAAAACTGCACAAAAAAATTTGTAGCCGCTCTGCTAAAATACACTCCCAGTGGGAGGCGGCATAGCGTTTGCACGACTGCTAAAAACAGCTAGCGAGCGATCAACTCGGAATGACCACCATAGTTAGGATGTAGTGGCGCCTGCAGAAGTCACTGTCCATTTAGGATTCTCTCTTCCAATATCCTATCTAGTAATCTAGTAATTCTGAGTTGATCGCAGCAGCAAGTTTGTTGGGGGTAATTCTGAGTTGATCGAGGCAGGATCTTTGTTAGCAGTTGGGCAAAACCATGTGCATTGCAGGGGAGGCAGATATAACATGTGCAGAGAGAGTTAGATTTGGGTGCGGTGTGTTCAATCTGCAATCTAAATTGCAGTGTAAAACAAAGCAGCCAGTATTTACCCTGCACAGAAACAAAATAACCCCCCCCCCTCCCCCCCTGCAACAAAAATCCTGCTGCGATCAACTCGGAATCACCCCCGTTAGCAATTGGGAAAAACCATGTGCACTGCAGGGGGGGGCAGTTGTAACATGTGCAGAGAGAGTTAGATTTGGGTGGGTTATTTTGTTTCTGTGCAGGGTAAATACTGGCTGCTTTATATTTTACACTGCAATTTAGATTTCAGTTTGAACACACCCCACCCAAATCTAACTCTCTCTCTGCACATGTTACATCTGCCCCACCTGCAGTCTACATGGTTTTGCCCAACTGCTAACAAAATTTTGCCCCATAACATGAATGAGGACAAAACGTTTCGTCCAGTCAGAGCCTGCGCAGGAGACATTTGCTACATTACAAATCTTATAAAATGCAACAGGCTGGCATAGGCACTGAATTGACCAATAAGAAGCAGTGTCTGCATCAGCGGGTCCCTACAGGGGGGATTTCCAGGTGACCAGTTCCTGAGAGTGTTCTAAGGGCATGATTTAGCGATGGACGCAAACCCTGATTTTTATGCAGTTGAGGGATTATCATGCATCTAAGTGGTCGCACTGCGCACGTGACGCTATGGTCTTGCAATGATGGTCGCAGAGAGGATTTATTAGTAAAGTTACTGACAGTCAGGGAGCGTCTCGGGAGTTAACAAGTACTGGGGGCAAAAACGTAGGTATGTTGCTACTATTTGGGGGGTGGGGGTGGGGCGGGCGGGTGTTTGAGGCTGTAACCGCGATCCCGTACACAGCTGCAATGGCTCCAGGGCCTTACATCATGCGGGACTGTAAGGTCACCCTGAGCTTTGATGATTGACTCATTTGCAATGGAAGCTGCGTCATTGTGTGAATCACATCCAGGCAACAGCGTCATTTACGTAATGTCACAAAGACGCTGTACACACATTCATAGCTACGAATGCATTTGTGTATATCTATATATCAGGTGCTAATTCCTCAGGACGGCCACCTCACATCCTGTAGGGCCGTGGGAGTAAGGCATCGGCACATAGAAACATAGAATGTGACGGCTGATGAGAACCATCTAGTCTGCCCATATACACATACACACACACACACACACACACACACACACACACACACACACACACACACACACACACACACACACACACACACACACACACACTGGCACACTAAGGTTCACTACCTGTATATTTTGGATTGTGGTAGGAGACTGGAGCACGCATGCATGGGGGGAATATACAAACTCCACACAGAGTGGCCATGGAGGGAATCGAACCCATGACCTCAATGCTGTGAGGTGGCAACGCTAACCATTACACAGTCTGCATTTCCCTGGGTGCAGGATGTGAGGAGTGCCCAGACACTGCACACTCGGCACCCAGTATACTTACTGCTTCCTTGGCTCGGGGCTGGCTGCAGAGCTGCAGAAAACTGAATACAGAGAATAACGGCATTGTGAGGCCCGTCTGAAGCTTAGAAAGACGCCCAATGTGGCCCCTGAAGTGTACCAGGCTGCCTATTGCTGGCCCTAGGCTAGAATTGCTGCCACCTAACACATTAGCTGTGTATAAATGCCACGTACATGTGCGATTTATCATGTACTGTGTAGCAGGGCCGGTGAGCTTTATCCAAGACGTTGAATCTGTGCAATTTGCATGCAGGACAGACGAGGGGAGGAACGGCCGCCATCTGTCTGTCCTTTCCTACAAATTGTAATGGTCACTTATCCGGCTACCTGTGGATATGCAAATGAATGTGAAATGATAAAGAGGATGACACTTCTCAGTAATGACAACTCGCAGTGACCTCACTGACACTAGCAGCAGGTCGGAAACTATTTGTGTCCACTTCCATTAAGAACCTTGCCCCAAATGACACTTCCACTCACTCCTGTATCACAGATAAATGCGCTTTCATTTGACCTCGACTGGAAATTTACTTTTTCCCCCCCCTTTAATCTGCAGAGGTTTAAGCATTTATGAGTTACCTGCTGAGAGATGGAGTATGTAGGAAATATATTAGCGTGCAAGGTAATCAATTAGACTTACCTTTATTAGGCTCCCCCTTTACTAACAGGATTCCGTCCCGAGTGAGGGTGTTTCATTATTTAATTTATTCTTTAGGAGTTCTTGTAAAAATAAATAAAAATAAACATAGTGGAATTAGATAAACTCACATATTCCAGATTATGTTTAACTTCTGACCTGATAAATTTAGTGTGAAAGAAAATTTGAAGGCGAAAGATCAGCAAGAGCAGGAAAGCTGTAAGGGCCGGGGCACATTTATCCAGTCCCCAAGGAGAGCGTGCAACGTAACAGGTCCCCAAGAACAGTGTGCAACTGAGCCGGTCCCCAAGGACAGAGTGCAACTGAGCCGGTCCTCAAGGAGAGCATGCAACGTAACAGGTCCTTAAGGAGAGCGTGCAACTGAGCCGGTCACCAAGGACAGCATGCAATGTAACAGGTCCCCAAGAACAGTGTGCAACTGAGCCAATCCCCAAGGACAGCGTGCAACTGAGCCGGTCCCCAAGGACAGCATGCAACTGGGCCGGTCCTCAAGGACAGCGTGCAACGTAACAGGTCCCCAAGGATAGCGTGCAACTTAGCCAGTCCCCAAGGACAGAGTGCAACTGAGCCGGTCCCCAAGGACAGCGTGCAACTGAGCCGGTCCCCAAGGACAGAGTGCAACTGAGCCGGTCCCCAAGGACAGTGTGCAACCGAGTCGGTCCCCAAGGACAGTGCGCAACTGAGCTGGTTCCCAAGGACAGAGTGCAACTGAGCCGGTCCCCAAGGACAGTGTGCAACTGAGTCGGTCCCCAAGGACAGTGTGCAACTGAGTCAGTCCCCAAGGACAGTGCGCAACTGAGCTGGTACCCAAGGACAGTGTGCAACTGAGCAGGTCCCCAAGAACAGTGTGCAACTGAGCCGGTCCCCAAGGACAGTGTGCAACTGAGTCGGTCCTCAAGGACACGTGTAACTGAGCAGATCCTTCCTTGGAGAATAGCTTTCTGGGAAATGCAATTTACATGGCAGCACTTCTGGCCTCAGCTTTCCTTATCCAGCTGCATTCATAACATGACCTGGGCTAGTGACAGACGCTCTTGTGGCATCTTACGCAAGCGGGCAATGTTTTCAGTCTGTGCATGCGTCCGAGCTGCACTGTGCATGCATTCCAATGGCTACCGACTGCAGCTGCAGAACAAATTCGGACGTGGAGAGAGGCAATTACAGTGACTGTTCTTGGGAAATACAGTAACAGGAGTGGGGGGGGGGGGGGGCTTGTCAAACATGGCTGTGTCTCAGTCAGCTGCTACCTATAATTATATAGAATGCACTTGATGAATGTTATCTCAAAGCTTATAGGTTGCCATGGGCAACTTCTCCACTGGCTTACGTCTCTGCTCTTTCCACTGGTTCATACATTTCCGTACCGTTGTGCCTGCAGTAGCACCCACCTCTCAATCAGACCCAGTCTATGGAACCCTTACTGTGGTTCATCAGTGCAGGATGGGGATATTCTGTTCAGTTTGTGCCCTCTGGAGACAAGAGACCAATGTATCAATGTAACATTTTGTGATTCTGCTGCGCGATAAGTGTTTTCCACTGAAAATAAGTAGCGTCAGATGTAAGGAGGGTTAGTTCAGATTTTTACCTTATTTTTAGTTTGTGGTAAAAATCAAAACTTTTTTGATATCGCAAAACTCTCCCGGATCCATTGAAAACCTTTGGAATGCGTTAAAAACTTAAATGTATCAACATTTTTACAGCATTTTGGTAGTAGTAGTGCGATAACTCATCAGGAGTGACATTAGAGTTTTAAAAAGATTCCTCGGTTTTCACGGCGATTAATAATACATAGGCCCCATGGTCAATTCCGATGGCGGGATGTACTAAAGGGAAAATACGGTGGGGGCTTTACTGCATTTTCATATGTACTAACCCCTGTCCGCCGGATTTTTCGCTGCCGAGGGTATTGCCATCTTTTGATGGCGATACCGTATTGAAGCCTATGAGCGTCTTACCACCGGCTGCTGCATCCCACCGCCTCCACCGCCTCGCGCCGCTCACGACTCCCCCCTTCCCCCGACATACCTGTGTGCAGGCAGCTCTGGTCCCGGAAACCCAAACTTCTCCTCTCCCAGCAACACAGCCGGAGGTCGTTCCGACTGCAGGGAGGAGGAGCCTGGGACTGACTGCTGCTTGCATGCCGGCCAGGGAGGTGATGGAGAGCCCCCGCACACCTTCTCACAGGTATCGCGGGGGCCTCCGTCACCGCATTGCGATGTTAGTCGCATATGTTAGTATTTATGCGATTATCATCGCTGCGGTAGTCAGTGAGGGGAGGCGATGTATTTTAATACATCCCACTCCGATTCTGTAAAAGCACAGGGCAAATGCTGCTTTGTGATGTCATACGCTTATGTTTGCTGCCCCTGCTTTATGGAAGACTGCACGGCCAAGGTGACTGTACACAATCACGTTTCTTTCTGGGTACAGATTAGGAAATCTAGATTGTACCAACATGCCAAAAAAAATGACACTTTGTTTTGCTGGAGGAAGGGGACGGGATGGAGTTTTACAGGGCTGTTCCCTTGCAGTGGGCGACAGAGGATCTTTTTCCAATTTTACAGGCGCTCAGGAGGTGCCGTCACCACAAGTTATCCTTGTTTTTCTTAATGCATAGGTTTTACTGTGCACCGTCCAATTGCATGTTTACGGGACAACGCTTTCCAGGTGCTCAGTAACTTTATCTAAACAATTTTTCCAAAGTGATCTATTTATTACGTGAACTCCCATTCATTCTCCTGAGTAATTAAAAATATAAATAAAGTTTCACCAGCGTCTATAATGAAAATGTTTCATGTTATGATGGGAGGGCTACTAAAGTAACAAGTGTTTGGAGTTTTTAATCGTACTTTCCTGTTCTCCTGGAATTTCCAAAAACTCACAAAATTTGGAGGAGGCGTCCCAGATCTAGGGAAGTGGACAGTCCAGGGGATCGATGATTATTATTTATTACCAGTTATTTATATAGCACACACACATTCCGCAGCGCTGTACAGAGAATATTTGCCCATTCACATCGGTCCCTGCCCCAGTGGAGCTTACAATCTATATTCCCTATCACATGTACACACATACACAATCACACTAGGGTTAATTTTGTTGGGAGCCAATTAACCTACCAGTATATTTTTGGATTGTGGGAGTAAACCAGAGTACCCGGAGGAAACCCACCAAGTACGGGGAGAACATACAAACTCCACAGAGTTAGGGCCATGGTGGGAATTGAACCCATGACCTCAGTGCTGTGAGGCAGTAATGCTAACCACTACACCATCCGTACTGCCCATGACCTCAGTGCTGTGAGGCAGTAATGCTAACCACTACACCATCCGTACTGCCCGTACTTATGCAATTTGTGTTATTGTGGCACTGCAATTCGTGGCACCACAACCCCATATGCCCTGCTTGGGCATCTCCCGGGTCAAAAGTTGTTAAGTTTGGTTTCCAACTGCAAAATTAGGTTCAGAGGGAATTTCCAGGGACAGTTACGGCATCTGGATGTGGGCACCTATGGATGGACACTTTCCACAGAGGAATTTCCTTACACTGGAGCAACTAAGCGGCAGTAAGAGTTTTACACAGCCCATCGCACCCAGCTAGAATTCTTCTTTCTAAGGAAATAATAGTGACTACTGTATTTTAAATAAAATAAAATAACCACAAGATTAAGTGCATCAGGAAAAACCCCAATAAAACAAGAAAAATCTTCCTTTTTTTTTGCCGTAAAATAAATAACAAAATTCAATAAAATATAATTTTAAACAGGTCAAGATTATTTAGATCTTTTTTTTTTTTCTTTAAGAAATGTCGAATTATAAATTTCAAATACAAGACTATGGCTTCACACGGAGCGGCAGCAGCTGTGTTTGTCCTGAAGAAGGAAGTCTTACAAAAAGTTGGCATGCAATATTAATGTTGAATTTTCATGTATATATAATAAAATGCATCGCAGCTGCGGGATATACCTGCCAAAACCAACAGAAACTCGCTAAAGTGGATAGAAGGCCCTCATTCTTCCACAATTATTTCTTAATTCATAAAAGCGACGTACAACTTTACAACATCCCCGAGGGCACATAAAGGTTATGCTGGGTAGAAAGAGTAACTGTATCCCCTTTACGGTGCAGCGTCTAGCGCACACAAGTAACTACATAAATCCGCGCACTTTCTGCTGCGAGAGCGAAGGAGTGGGATTACCGACACCGTTATTCTGGGGGAAATGATGCATTTATAATGCATACCTTCCAAATCCTTCCAAATCTTCTCCAAATTGGTGCAAACCTCACAAACGTGTTTTTTTTCTTAGGGGGGTTCTTCGACTTTAAACAGGGTCTGTTCCTTTGTAACTGATATATTTGCATATTTTCAGCTGATTGCACTCTGTTGTGGAATTAGGGGTCTATTTACTAAAGCCTTGGATGGAGGTAAAATCGCTAGAGATAAAGTACCAGCCAATCAGCTCCTAACTAACATGCTACAGGCTGGGCTTGAAAAATGACAGTTAGGAGCTGATTGGCTGATACTTTATCTCCATACACTTTATCTCTCTCCAAGGCTTAGTAAATAGACCCCTTAGTACTAAACTGCTGAAGCTTGCTTTCATGGTCAACATGACAGATAAACCCAGTACACACTAGACGACCCCTGCCGACGCCGATATTGGCGGCGGCGGAGACCTGGCGGGGTGACGGCATCGACAAGTGCATACACATTTGCCGATGCCGGCAGGGAAAGGAGCGACAGTGCATCTTCAGCGTGGCTGTGGTTAACGAGGACCTCCCTCGTCTGTACATGTTCAGGCGATGGAGGGGGTCATTAACGATGCGCCGGAGCGTGCATCGTTAATGACATTGGGGTGTACACACTCAGGAGCGGCTCTAGTCGCGGGCAAGCAGGATTCTTGCCCGGTGTGCCGCATCCTGAAGGGCCCTGCCGCCTCTGAGCCGCCTGACACTTGCTGCGCCTGACTGGACTACACCTCTCATCGGCCCCCGGGGCAGTGTCTGACGTCACGTGCTGCAGGCAGCCTCTGAGTAGCTCCGGCCGATCCGCTCCTCCCCCAGTCACACAGCAGCGGTGGCCGGGGAATGAGGGCAGGAGCAGCCGGGGACTCCTCGTCAGGACTGCAGCTCCCCGCACCCACTGCGGCGGGGGTGGACATGGCGGATGACCCTCCGTTCGTGTTGGGAAGGCCGCGCTTCCAGCAGGTGGGTGATGCCTGCTCCGCAGTCCCCGGGGTCCTATACTCATGTCCTCATCATGTCTGTACTGTCCAGGGTACAGCTACAGTGGATAAAACTACAGGGGGCACAAATCTACTGGGGGACAGCTACAGGGGGCACAACTCCACAGGGGGCAAATCTACTGGGGGGACAGCTACAGGGGGCACAACTCTACAGGAGACAAATCTACTGGTGGGACAGCTACAGGGGGCACAACTCTACAGGGGGCAAATCTACTGGTGGGACAGCTACAGGGGGCACAACTCTACAGGGGGCAAATCTACTGGGGGGACAGCTACAGGGGGCACAACTCTACAGGGGGCAAATCTACTGGTGGGACAGCTACAGGGGGCACAACTCTACAGGGGGCAAATCTACTGGGGGGACAGCTACAGGGGGCACAACTCTACAGGGGGCAAATCTACTGGGGGGACAGCTACAGGGGGCACAGCTACAGGGGGCACGAATCTACTGGGGGCACAGCTACAGGGGGCACAGCTACAGGGGGCACAGCTACAGGGGGCACAACTCTACAGGGGGCACAAATCTACTGGGGGCACAAATCTACTGGGGGCACAAATCTACTGGGGGCACAGCTACAGGGGGCACAACTCTACAGGGGGCACAACTCTACAGGGGTCAAATCTACTGGGGGCACAGCTACAGGGGGCACAACTCTACAGGGGGCAAATCTACTGGGGGCACAGCTACAGGGGGCACAACTCTACAGGGGGCACAGCTACAGGGGGCACAACTCTACAGGGGGCACAACTCTACAGGGGTCAAATCTACTGGGGGCACAGCTACAGGGGGCACAACTCTACAGGGGGCACAACTCTACAGGGGGCACAACTCTACAGGGGTCAAATCTACTGGGGGCACAGCTACAGGGGGCACAACTCTACAGGGGGCAAATCTACTGGGGGCACAGCTACAGGGGGCACAACTCTACAGGGGGCACAGCTACAGGGGGCACAACTCTACAGGGGGCAAATCTACTGGGGGCACAGCTACAGGGGACACAACTCTACAGGGGGCAAATCTACTGGGGGCACAGCTACAGGGGACACAACTCTCCAGGGGGCAAATCTACTGGGAGCAAATCTACTGGGGCCATAGCTACAGGGGGCACAACTCGACGGGGGGTACAGCTACAGGGGGTAAAACTACAGGGGGCACAAATCTACTGGGGGGACAGCTACAGGGGGCACAACTCCACAGGGGGCAAATCTACTGGGGGTACAGCTGCAGGCGGCACAACTCTACAGGGGGCAAATCTACTGGGGGCACAGCTACAGGGGGCACAACTCTACAGGGGGCAAATCTACTGGGGGCACAGCTACAGGGGACACAACTCTACAGGGGGCAAATCTACTGGGGGCAAATCTACTGGGCCATAGCTACAGGGGGCACAACTCTACGGGGGGTACAGCTACAGGGGGTAAAACTACAGGGGGCACAAATCTACTGGGGGGACAGCTACAGGGGGCACAACTCCACAGGGGGCAAATCTACTGGGGGTACAGCTACAGGGGGCACAACTCTACAGGGGGCAAATCTACTGGGGGCACAGCTACAGGGGGCACAACTCTACTGGGGGTACAGCTACAGGGGGTAAAATTACAGGGGGCACAAATCTACTGGGGGGACAGCTACAGGGGGCACAACTCCACAGGGGGCAAATCTACTGGGGGTACAGCTACAGGGGACAAATCTACTGGGGGCATAGCTACAGGGGGCACAACTCTACTGGGGATACAGCTACAGGGGGTAAAACTACAGGGGGCACAAATCTACTGGGGGGACAGCTACAGGGGGCACAACTCCACAGGGGGCAAATCTACTGGGGGTACAGCTACAGGGGACATAACTCTACAGGGGGCAAATCTACTGGGGGTACAGCTACAGGGGGCACAACTCTACAGGGGGCAAATCTACTGGGGGCACAGCTACAGGGGACACAACTCTACAGGGGGCAAATCTACTGGGGGCAGAGCTACAGGGGGCACAACTCCACAGGGCACAACTCTACTGGGGGTACAGCTACAGGGGGCAAAACTACAGGGGGCACAAATCTACTGGGGGGACAGCTACAGGGGGCACGGGTGGTCTTCAGTATGCCGAATGTTGGGATAAACCGGCGCCGGAATCCCGACACCAGGGATACCGACATATATTCTCCCTCGTGGGGGTCCACGACCCCCCTGGAGGGAGAATAAAATAGCGTGGCGTGCGCAGCGCGCCACCGTGCCCGCAAGGGGCTCATTTGCGCTCGCCACACTGTTGGTATGCCGGTGGTCAGGCTCCCGGCGCCGGTATGCTGGTCGCCGGGAGCCCGGCCGCCGGCATACCATACTACACCTGGGGGCACAACTCTACAGGGGGGCATATCTACCGGGGGCACAACTCTACAAGGGGCACAACTACAGGGGGCATAATTGTGGCCACGCCCTTCCCTATGAAGCCACGCCCATATTTTTGACACGTGACCTTCGGCGCGCACTAACCCTGTTTTGCCTGGGGGGGGGGGGGGCGCCAAAGGGCGCTCTGGGCAGCACAAGGTCAAGAACCGGCCCTGTACACACTGACTAGAAGGTAAAAGATCTCGCTCAGATCGGCCCTTCTGAGCGAGATATTTTACTTTCTCGTCTAGTGTTTTTGGGGCTTTACAGCACGTTCATTACAGGGTCATTAGGCACCCTGGGCACTTACCTATGGCCGTCCCAGATTACCCTAACCCATTTTTATTTTTTTTATTTTATAAAATGGAAGGAGCCCAAATCAGTATACCGCCTGCGGCCCCGCTGCGTTTTTACCAGTGTCTGGTTATAAGCTGAATGATGTAGGTATATACCGTACACTGACACTCTACCATGCAGACAGACACATCCGCTGTACACAGCACTCTGGAAATGACGCCGGTAATGACCGCACTCTCCGTTATACAGTGAGAACTGATGCATTATTATTGAGGAATCTCATTTCTCTTGCCGGTAGGAGCCATAAAACTGACCAGTAAATTTATGGTGTTTACTAAGCAGAGACACGTTCCTCGGGCACATACATAAGTATGAGGAGCGTGATGAATATGTATGTGTGACATATTATACCGCCAGCCTCTGATCTTTTATTGTTAGATATTAGACAATAATAAGAATTTAGCTGGGAATCTGCAGCATTTAACTTTGTAAATTTGTAACCCAAGCTGACATTTGCTCTAGAAAGGTAAGTGAAGAATAAATGTATCGTTATATAGTAATGTCTATTGGTATTATTTGAGTTCAGAGAGATAAGTATAGACAGGCTCACAGAGACGTCTTGCAGGACCCAGTAATCAGCTCCCACGGCTGGCATGGTCCCACCAGCTTCTCAGACATGTACAGGCCTCGAAATTAGCTCCTCACCGCTCACCCTCTTCGCTTCGATGTCCCTGAATATAGAAAGAACACCTCTTGCTGTAGCTATGCTGTGGTGCTACTGTCAGTCCCTGAAATGGCTCAAAATTTGGGTTGGATTTATAGGTTTTGATCAACAAATGTCTCAAATGGCTCCAATAAGGGGTGATCTGTCTCCTAAATTCACGATAGCAACTTTATACTATTGCATGTTTGAATGTTATTTTTCTGTTGTAGCTGACACATCCAGTAGTGATATTGGGGGTCATTCCGAGTTGATCGCTCTCTAGAAACTTTTTGCTGTGCTGTTAAGGCCCAGTGATGAGAACTCAACTCCATAAATATTTCATATATACTTAGGATAAACATTAATACAATGATTAAAGCACAGACAGTGTGGGCAAGGCGAAGACAGAGTGGGGTAGTGGCAGGGTTGTATTGGCTCACAGTGGTGTAGCGGAAACCCCCGGTGGGCCTTACTACCTGCCTACCCCTCTAGGGATCAGGTTCCAGACTGTGTACTTGAATAAAACATTATACATATGTTACTGTATACTGCAGATGAATATGGTCTATTTTCTACAGCAGTGACGTACGGTGAGGTGAATGGGTGTGGAGGCATACATGGGGATGAGTATGACTGCTGAGAGCCTGTCTCAACCCCTGTATGTTGAAAAAATTTAGAGGTGCAGTTGTTAAAAATTAAAAGCACTCTGCTCCTGTATGCTGTAAAATATTGGGGTGCTGCTGGCCCTGTATATTGTAAAAATTCAGGGGTGCCGTTGTTAAAAATTAAAAGCACACATCTGTATGCTGTAAAATATAGGGGTGCTGCTGTTTAAATAACATTACACTGGGCCTGTATGCTATAAAAATTCAGGGATGATGTTGTTAAAAATTAAAAGCACACAGCTGTATGCTGTAAAATATAGGGGTGCTGCTGTTTAAAAAATATTACACTGGCCCTGTATGCTGTGAAAATAAAGGGGCAATGTTCTGTGTGCTGTAATAATAAAGGGGCCACTTCCAGTTCCTTGTACTAGTGCTGAAGCTGCTGCTGCCACCAGTCATGACATTGACGATGCAATTCCATCAACGTCGTCTGCTAAGGCCGATGCCCAATGTTATAGAAGGCATATAAAATCCAAGAAGCAAAAAATTAATAATCAGAAGGAAAAAAAAATATCTGATGAGTAATGTAAAATTGGCAATATGCCATTCATGACACGAAGTGGCAAGGAAAGGCTAAGGCCTTGGCCTATGTTCATGACTGGTGACTCAGCTTCTCATGAGGATGGAAGCCTTCCTCCCTCTCAAAAAATTACAAAAATTAAGCTTGTTAAAGTACAGGAAAATACAATGGTGTGTTCAGAGATATCACAAATCCCCAAGTAGAGTCCAAGTGTGTCCGCGTTTGCGATGTCTAGGCCTGCCCTTCCCAAGACTGTATGAAAAGAGGAGGCTCCTACCACCATTTGCATGTTCCCTGCAAGTGCTGGGAAGAGCACCACCAGCCCAGTTGCTGATATTGAGATTGAGGATGTCACTGTAGAAGTACACCAGGATGAGGAGGATGTTGGTGTAGCTGGCGCTGAGGAGTAAGTTGACGATGATGATTCTGATGGTGATGTGTTTTGTTTGAATAAGGCACCAGTGGAGACAGTTGTTGCTGGGATGAGAAAGCCCATTGTCATGCCTGGGCAAAATACCAAAAAAGCCACCTCTTCGGTGTGGAATTATTTCTCCACAAATCCGGACATGTTTCAAGCTGTGTTGCCTTTGTCAATCCGTAATAAGAAGGGGTAAGGATGTTAACCACCTAGGAACATCCTTCCTTATACATGGGGCAGGAGAGAGCAGAGGGGTTGCAGCAGGAGAGTTGAGATAACCTGGGGTTCTGCTTGTGTAGGTGTGCTGTGACTGTCACTGTGTTATGGCTATGCATAGTAGACAGTGCACTGCATATAGCATACTGTGGCTATGTATAGGACCAGGTGTTCTTCTCTGTCTATAAGGGGCTGTGTACTGCCGTACACTACTGCTATATATCCTCTGTGTGTGATCCAAAGCAAAAAAGATATTTCTATTGGTGCATCACTCAGTGATGACTAGTACAGCGGCTCCCGTACACTACTGCTATATATCCTGTGTGTGTGATCCAAAGCAAAAAATATATTTCTATTGGTGCATCACTCAGTGACGACTACCAGTACTGCCGTACACTACTGCTATATATCCTCTGTGTGTGATCCAAAGCAAAAAAGATATTTCTATTGGTGCATCACTCAGTGATGACTAGTACAGCGGCTCCCGTACACTACTGCTATATATCCTGTGTGTGTGATCCAAAGCAAAAAATATATTTCTATTGGTGCATCACTCAGTGATGACTAGTACAGCGGCTGCCGTACACTACTGCTATATATCCTGTGTGATCCAAAGCAAAAAATGTATTTCTATAGGTGTGTCACTCAGTGATGACTAGTACAGCGGCTCCCGTACACTACTGCTATATATCCTGTGTGATCCAAAGCAAAAAATGTATTTCTATAGGTGTGTCACTCAGTGACGACTACCAGTACTGCCGTACACTACTGCTATATATCCTCTGTGTGTGATCCAAAGCAAAAAAGATATTTCTATTGGTGCATCACTCAGTGATGACTAGTACAGCGGCTCCCGTACACTACTGCTATATATCCTGTGTGTGATCCAAAGCAAAAAATGTATTTCTATAGGTGCGTCACTCAGTGACGACTACCAGTACTGCCATACACTACTGCTATATATCCTGTGTGTGTGATTCAGAGCAAAACATTTTTTTTTATTATGTATTTGAAAGGGGTGCTCTGTCTGCTGTACCTGAAAGAGGTGATGTGTCCATCCATCCAGGTGCTCCGCCCCAGTGTAAATTTAAAATAATAAAAGCTAAAAACAAAAAGCCTAAAATTATAATTATTAAAAAAAATCTATTATTTTGTTTGTGCTGTATCTCAGTGTACTATACAATTTTTATTTTATTTTTCTAAGTACTGTGACACTGCCGGTCAGACCGCAGTATATTATTTCCTACTCATAAACGCATTGTGCGATGCTGTTGGTGTAGTCAACCGCAGTGTGTAATCATCTCCTATATAAAAGCCCTGTGACTCTGTGCCTGGCCCTCTAACGCTGGGTGGAGTCACAGAGCACATCACATGTGCAGCAAGTCTCTGTGCAGATTCCTTCCTCCTGCTGCCTGTCCATCACCCCCTCCGCCATCAGCACACTCCCACTCCCCGGCCGCGGCACTTGGGGCACTACAACAACTGCCGCCAGTCCATCACCCCCTCCTCCATCAGCACACTCCCACTCCCCGGCCGCGGCACTTGGGGCACTACAACAACTGCCGCCTGTCCATCACCCCCTCCTCCATCAGCACACTCCCACTCCCCGGCCGCGGCACTTGGGGCACTACAACAACTGCCGCCTGTCCATCACCCCCTCCTCCATCAGCACACTCCCACTCCCCGGCCGCGGCACTTGGGGCACTACAACAACTGCCGCCTGTCCATCACCCCCTCCGCCATCAGCACACTCCCACTCCCCGGCCTCGGCGCCTGGCTGACGCACAACAACTGTCGCCGCCATACACGAGGGACGGGTGGTGCAGGAGAAGGCTTTCATAGCTGCCTCCTCCGCACACGTGACGCTGCCTCCCACCATCGCCAGAGCCGATGCTCTCACTGCACACCACAGGGCCTGCCCTACCGCCCGAAAGCCCTGAGACGGGGACACGGACAGCGCGCCCTACTGAGAGTGACAGGTGCGAGCTGGAGCCAGGAGAGAGATCTGCCACCCCGGTTACCTAGGTATGTGGGGTCACGCTGTCACCACTTCCACCACTGCCCACATCCACCAGGCCCCCCATACTTTCCCTGTATCACCGGGATCAGTCCCCTGCCGCCCCGCGTCTCCGCGTCCCCTCCCTGCCGCCCCACCTCAACGCGTCCCCTCCCTGCCGCCCCGCGTCCCCTCCCTGCCGCCCCACCTCTCCGCGTCCCCTCCCTGCCGCCCAGCGTCTCCGCGTCCCCTCCCTACCACCCCGCGTCTCCGCGTCCCATCCCTGCCGCCCCGCATCCCTTCCCTGCCGCCCCGCTCCCCGCGTCCCCTCACTGCCGCCCGCCTCTCCACGTCCCCTCCCTGCCGCCCCGCGTCTCTTCGTCCCCTCCCTACCGCCCCGCCTCTCCACCTCCCCTCCCTGCCGCCCGCCCCTCCGCATCCACTCCCTGCCTCCCCGCCTCTCCGCGTCCCCTCCCTGCCACCCCGCCTCTCCTCCCTGCCGCCCTGCCTCTCTGCATCCCCTCCCTGCCGCCCGCCTCTCCGCATCCTCTCCCTGCAGCCCCGCGTCTCTCTATCCCCTCCGTGCCGCCCCACCTCTCTGCATCCCCTCCATGCCACCCCGCCTCTCCGCGTCCACCCCTGCTGCCCCGCGTCTCCCCCCTGCATCCCGCCTCTCCGCATCCCCTCCCTGCTACCCCGCGTCTCTCTATCCCCTTCCTGCCGCCCCGTGTCTCTCTATCCCCTCCCTGCCGCCCCGCCTCTCCGCGTCCCATCCCTGCTGCCCCGCGTCTCCGCATCCCCCTTCTGCCGCCCCGCGTCTCCGCGTCTCCTCCCTGTCGCCCCACAGTTCCACGTCCCCTCCCAGACCACCACACGTCTCTGCATCCCCTCCGTGCCGCCCCGCGTCAACGCCTTCCCCTTCTGCCGCCCCGCATCTCCGCATCCTCCCCCCTGCCGCTCCGCGTCCCCTCTGCTGCCCCGCATCCCCCCTGCCGCCTGCATCTCCACCCCCCCCCCTTGCCGCCCCACGTCTCCGCATCCCCTCCCTGACCACCACGCGTCTCTGCGTCCCCTCCCTGCTGCCCGCGTCCCCTCCCTGCCACCCAGAGTCTCCACGTCCCCTCCCTTCTGCCCCTCCCTGCCACCCCGCCTCTCTGTGTCCCCTCCCTGCCGCTCCGCGTCCCCTCCCTGCCGCCCCGCATCTTTGCTTCCCTTCCCTGCTGCCCCGCCTCTCCGCCTCCCTTCCCTGCCGCCCCACCTCTCCTCCTCCCCCCTGCAGCCCCGCGTCTCCGCCTTCCCCCCTGCTGCCCCGCGTCTCCGTATCCCCTCCCTGCCTGCTTTCCCGAGTCTCTGTATCCCCTCCCTACCACCCTTCCTCTCTGTATCCACGGCCTGCGTCGGTGTGTCCCCTTACTAACGCCCTGCATCGGTGTGTCCTCTTCCTACCGCCCTGCCTCTCTGTATCCCCTCCCTACTGCCCCGCGTCTCTGTATCCCCTCCCTACCACCCCGCCTCTCTGTAGCCCCTTCTTGCCACCCCGCGTCTCTGTATCCCATCCCTACCAGCCAGCGTCTCTGTATCCCCTCCCTACCGCCCTGCGTCTCTCTATCCCCTCCCTACCGCCCCGCCTTGCTGTATCCCCTCCCTACCGCCCGCTTCTCTGTATCCCTTCCCTATCGCCCCGCCTCTCTGTATCCCCCTCCTTGCATCTCTGTATCCCCTCCCTACCGCCCTGCATCTCTGTATCCCCACCCTACCACCATGCGTCTCTGTATCCCCTCCCTATCGCCTGCGTCTCTGTGTCCCCTCCCTACCGCCCAGCGTCTCTCTATCCCCTCCACTACTTTCCCTCCTTTCTCCATCAGCTTCCTCACTGGGGACTCCCCTCCCTACCGCCCTGCGTCTGTGTCCCCTCCCTACCGCCCTGTGTCTGTGTGTGCCTGCCCTGCCTCTGTTGGTCCCCGCCCTGCGTGTCTGTGTCCCCTTCCGACCGCCCTGCGTGTCTGTGTCCTCTTCCTACCGCCCTGCGTGTCTGTGTCCCTTCCCTACCACCCTGCGTCTCTGTTTCCCCTTCCTACCGCCCTGCATCTCTGTGTCCCCTTCCTACCGCCCTGCGTCTCTGTATCCGCTCTCTACCTCCCCCTCCCCCCGCATCTGCCCTCTCTCCACCCGCAGCATCTACAGACTCCCTGTCTCATCCGCGGTCTCCCCCGCACCTGCTACATTCTGCACATTGTGCCCTGCAGGCGCCGGTCACACCGTCGCAAGGGGCTACGCCCCCTTCACCATCGGACGCCCTTTCCTCCTCCCATATTTAACGCAGTGGTTGCCAAACATTTTTGAATCACGGCGCCCTAGAGTATCAGAATTTTTTTCACAGCACCCCTAGGCCAAAGGTTTTTTATTGAGAGATTTAGAATAAATATTAAATGAAGTAAATTGTGTTTATATGTCATCCTTAGTTTCAATTGTGTGGTTTGGGACAGGACTTGCTTCCGTTTGTCCACATAGTTTATGATTCGCAGCCACCAGCACTGGTTTTGCCTATTACATTGACCATAAATAATTTAAGTTGGTCCTGGACCACCAACCCAGGGCACCCCAGGGAGACACGGCACACAGTTTGGGAACCACTGATTTAACCACTACCAAAACTAGCAACGCAGGTAATACTCCATATAATACAAATATTGAACCCCAGAAAGGCGTGCAGGGGTTAAGGGGTGTAGCCCCTTCCGAAGGTGTGAAGAGCGCCTGTAGGGCGCGATGAAGCACCTAGTTATATATATTTCTGATTCATTTGTGCGACACTGTAACCGCCGGTGTGTGATCTAAAAAATACTTATACATATTTTTGACTCATTTGTGCGACACTGTAACTGCAGTGTGTGATATAAAAATAATATCTATATTTTGATTTAAATTAATATTTTGTACTGTGTCATCCCAGTATACATCCAGGGACTGCAGCTGCTCCGTCCATCTAGGGGTGTTCTGTCAGTCCTCCAAAAATAAAAGACACCTTTTTTTTATATTTTGTGCTGTATCCTCCCAGAATACGTCCAGGCGTGCTCCGTTCATTTCAGGGTGTGGTGTCTGTAGCTCATATTCTTATTAGAACTTATTGTACTATTTTCCTAACTCTTCTTATCACCACATTGTAAATAATTCAAATTAATATTATTAATAGTAATTATAAATTTGATAAATTAAAATTAAATCAATATAAATAAACTCTCCACATTCATATAGTGAACTTTCTGCATATCGAAGATAACTTGGAGGAAATGGTGAATTTGATTCTAAGAGATGAAATTAAATTAAATTAATGAAATTAAAATAAATTGAAATAAAAAAAAATTAAATAAATTAAATCTAAAAATGTGTCCTTTTTTATTCTTCTTTGCCTTAATCACCTTTTTGTGAACTGAAATCTTGAGCCTTGCCTAAAGCGTCTTTTTTTAAATATTTTGTCATCCCAGTATATACATCCAAGGGCTGCTGCTGCTCCGTTCAGCTCCCTCTGTGCAGGCTTTTGGCCTAAAGTGGATAAAAACAACATTGTGAGCTATTCGGAATAGTCTGGAAATGAATGTTATTGAGGTTAATAATACTGTAGGAACAAATTTTTTTTAGCTGTTTTGATCTTTTTTTTTTTTTTTTTTACAAAATCCAGATCTAAAACCAAAAGGAAAACCCGCAAGGGTGGTTTTTGCAAAATAAATCCAGATCCATTACACAAAGGTTATCCAGATCCAAAATCAAAACCCAAAAAATGGGGAAGATGTTAGGATAGAGGGACACACTAGGGATAGGGGGAGACAGTATTGGGTAGGGGGAGTAGACTGTAGGATAGAGGGACACACTAGGGGTAGGGGGAGACAGTATTAGGTAGGGGAAGTAGACTGTAGGATAGAGAAATACACTAGGGATAGGAGGAGACAGTGTGGGGTAGGGGGAGTAGAGTGTAGGATAGAGGGATACACTAGGGATAGGGGGAGACAGTGTGGGGTAGGGGGAGTAGACTGTAGGATAGAGGTACACTAGGGGTAGGGGGAGACAGTGTGGGGTAGGGGGAGTAGAGTGTAGGATAGAGATGCACTAGGAGTAGGGGGAGATAGTGTGGGGTAGGGGGAGTAGACTGTAGGATAGAGATACACTAGGGATAGGAGGAGACAGTATTGGGTAGGGGGAGTAGACTGTAGGATAGAGAAATATACTAGGGATAGGGGGAGACAGTATTAGGTAGGGGGAGTAGAATGTAGGATAGAGATACACTAGGGATAGGGGCAGACAGTATTAGGTAGGGGAAGTAGACTGTAGGATAGAGGGACACACTAGGGATAGGGGGAGACAGTGAGTGCTAGGGGGAGTAGAGTGTAGGATAGAGGGACACACTAGGGATAGGGGGAGACAGTGTGGGGTAGGGGGAGTAAACTGTAAGATAGAGGGACACACTAGGGGTAGGGGGAGACAGTGTGGGGTAGGGGGAGTAAACTGTAAGATAGAGGGACACACTAGGGATAGGGGGAGACAGTATTGGGTAGGGGGAGTAGACTGTAGGATAGAGATACACTAGGTATAGAGGGAGACAGTATTGGGTAGGGGGAGTAGACTGTAGGATAGAGGGACACACTAGGGGTAGGGGGAGACAGTATTAGGTAGGGGAAGTAGAATGTAGGATAGAGGGACACACTAGGGATAGGGGGAGACAGTGAGTGCTAGGGGGAGTAGACTGTAGGATAGAGGGACACACTAGGGATAGGGGGAGACAGTGTGGTGTAGGGGGAGTAAACTGTAAGATAGAGAAATACACTAGGGATAGGGGGAGACAGTGTGGGGTAGGGGGAGTAAACTGTAGGATAGAGAGACACACTAGGGATAGGGGAGACAGTGTGGGGTAGGGGGAGTAGACTGTAGGATAGAGAGACACACTAGGGATAGGGGGAGACAGTGTGGTGTAGGGGGAGTAAACTGTAAGATAGCGAAATACACTAGGGATAGGGGGAGACAGTGTGGGGTAGGGGGAGTAAACTGTAAGATAGGGGGACACACTAGGGATAGGGGGAGACAGTATTAGGTAGGGGGAGTAGACTGTAGGATAAAGAAATACACTAGGGGTAGGGGGAGACAGTATTAGGTAGGGGGAGTAGAATGTAGGATAGAGAAATACACTAGGGGTAGGGGGAGACAGTGTGGGGTAGGGGGAGTAGACTGTAGGATAGAGATACACTAGGGATAGGGGGAGACAGTGTGGGGTAGGGGGAGTAGACTGTAGGATAGAGATACACTAGGGGTAGGGGGAGACAGTGTGGGGTAGGGGGAGTAGACTGTAGGATAGAGATACACTAGGGATAGGGGGAGACAGTATTAGGTAGGGGGAGTAGACTGTAGGATAGAGAAATACACTAGGGATAGGGGGAGACAGTATTAGGTAGGGGGAGTAGACTGTAGGATAGAGATACACTAGGAATAGGGGCAGACAGTATTAGGTAGGGGAAGTAGACTGTAGGATAGAGGGACACACTAGGTATAGAGGGAGACAGTATTAGGTAGGGGAAGTAGACTGTAGGATAGAGATACACTAGGTATAGAGGGAGACAGTATTGGGTAGGGGGAGTAGACTGTAGGATAGAGATACACTAGGTATAGAGGGAGACAGTATTGGGTAGGGGGAGTAGACTGTAGGATAGAGGGACACACTAGGGATAGGGGGAGACAGTATTAGGTAGGGGAGTAGACTGTAGGATAGAGGGACACACTAGGTATAGAGGGAGATAGTATTGGGTAGGGGGAGTAGACTGTAGGATAGAGGGACACACTAGGTATAGAGGGAGACAGTGTGGGGTAGGGGGAGTAGAATGTAGGATAGAGATACACTAGGGATAGGGGGAGACAGTATTAGGTAGGGGAGTAGACTGTAGGATAGAGGGACACACTAGGTATAGAGGGAGACAGTATTGGGTAGGGGGAGTAGACTGTAGGATAGAGATACACTAGGGATAGGGGGAGACAGTATTAGGTAGGGGAGTAGACTGTAGGATAGAGGGACACACTAGGGATAGGGGGAGACAGTGTGGGGTAGGGGGAGTAGACTGTAGGATAGAGGGACACACTAGGGATAGGGGGAGACAGTGTGGGGTAGGGGGAGTAGACTGTAGGATAGAGGGACACACTAGGTATAGAGGGAGACAGTATTGGGTAGGGGGAGTAGACTGTAGGATAGAGATATACTAGGGATAGGGGGAGACAGTATTGGGTAGGGGGAGTAGACTGTAGGATAGAGGGACACACTAGGTATAGAGGGAGACAGTATTAGGTAGGGGAGTAGACTGTAGGATAGAGGACACACTAGGGATAGGAGGAGATAGTGTGGGGTAGGGGGAGTAGACTGTAGGATAGAGATACACTAGGGGTAGGGGGAGACAGTGTGGGGTAGGGAGAGTAGACTGTAGGATAGAGATACACTAGGAGTAGGGGGAGACAGTGTGGGGTAGGGGAAGTAGACTGTAGGATAGAGGGACACACTAGGGATAGGGGGAGACAGTATTAGGTAGGGGAAGTAGACTGTAGGATAGAGGACACACTAGGGATAGGAGGAGACAGTGTGGGGTAGGGGGAGTAGACTGTAGGATAGAGATACACTAGGGGTAGGGGGAGACAGTGTGGGGTAGGGGGAGTAAATTGAAGCATATAGAGACACACTATGGTTAGGAGGAGACAGTGTTGGGTTAATGGAGTAGACTGTAGGATAGAGAGATACACTAGGGGTAGTGGGAGACAGTGTGGAATAGGGGGAGTAGACTGTAGGATAGAGATACACTAGGAGTAGGGGGAGATAGTGTGGGGTAGGGGGAGTAGACTGTAGGATAGATTCACTAGCAGTACAGGGAGACAGTGTGGGGTAGGGGGAGTAGACTGTAGGATAGAGATACACTAGGGATAGGGGGAGACAGTGTGGGGTAGGGGGAGTAGACTGTAGGATAGAGATGCACTAGGAGTAGGGGGAGACAGTGTGGGGTAGGGGGAGTAGACTGTAGGATAGAGATACACTAGGGATAGGGGGAGACAGTGTGGGGTAGGGGGAGTAGACTGTAGGATAGAGATGCACTAGGAGTAGGGGGAGATAGTGTGGGGTAGGGGGAGTAGACTGTAGGATAGAGATACACTAGGAGTAGGGGGAGATAGTGTGGGGTAGGGGGAGTAGACTGTAGGATAGATTCACTAGCAGTACAGGGAGACAGTGTGGGGTAGGGGGAGTAGACTGTAGGATAGAGATACACTAGGGATAGGGGGAGACAGTGTGGGGTAGGGGGAGTAGACTGTAGGATAGAGATGCACTAGGAGTAGGGGGAGACAGTGTGGGGTAGGGGGAGTAGACTGTAGGATAGAGATACACTAGGGATAGGGGGAGACAGTGTGGGGTAGGGGGAGTAGACTGTAGGATAGAGATGCACTAGGAGTAGGGGGAGATAGTGTGGGGTAGGGGGAGTAGACTGTAGGATAGAGATACACTAGGAGTAGGGGGAGACAGTGTGGGGTAGGGGGAGTAGACTGTAGGATAGAGATGCACTAGGAGTAGGGGGAGATAGTGTGGGGTAGGGGGACTAGACTGTAGGATAGAGATGCACTAGGAGTAGGGGGAGACAGTGTGGGGTAGGGGGAGTAGACTGTAGGATAGAGATACACTAGGGGTAGGGGGAGACAGTGTGGGGTAGGGGAATAGACTGTAGGATAGAGATACACTAGGAGTAGGGGGAGACAGTGTGGGGTAGGGGGAGTAGACTGTAGGATAGAGATACACTAGGGATAGGGGGAGACAGTGTGGGGTAGGGGGAGTAGACTGTAGGATAGAGATACACAAGGAGTAGGGGGAGATAGTGTGGGGTAGGGGGAGTAGACTGTAGGATAGAGATACACTAGGGATAGGGGGAGACAGTGTGGGGTAGGGGTAGACGATTGCAGGATAGAGAGACACACTAGGAGTAGGGGGAGACAGTGTGGGGTAGGGGAAGTAGACTATAGGATAGAGATACACTAGGGGTAGGAGGAGACAGTATGGGGTAGGGGGAGTAGACTGTAGGATAGAGATACACTAGGGATAGGAGGAGACAGTGTGGGGTAGGGGAAGTAGACTGTAGGATAGAGATACACTAGGGGTAGTAGGAGACAGTGTGGGGTAGGGGAAGTAGACTGTAGGATAGAGATACACTAGGGGTAGGAGGAGACAGTGTGGGGTAGGGGAAGTAGACTGTAGGATAGAGATACACTAGGAGTAGGGGGAGATAGTATGGGGTAGGGGGAGTAGACTGTAGGATAGAGAGATGCACTAGGGGTAGGGGGAAACAGTGAGTTGTAGGGGGAGTAGACTGTAGGATAGAGATACACAAGGAGTAGGGGGAGACAGTGTGGGGTAGGGAGAGTAGAATGTAGGATAGATTCACTAGGGGTACAGGGAGACAGTGTGGGGTAGGGGGAGTAGACTGTAGGATAAAGATGCACTAGGGGTAGGGGGAGACAGTGTGGGGTAGGGAGAGTAGAATGTAGGATAGATTCACTAGGGGTACAGGGAGACAGTGTGGGGTAGGGGGAGTAGACTGTAGGATAAAGATGCACTAGGGGTAGGGGGAGACAGTGTGGGGTAGGGGGAGTAGACTGTAGGATAGAGATACACTAGGAGTAGGGGGAGATAGTATGGGGTAGGGGGAGTAGACTGTAGGATAGAGAGATGCACTAGTGGTAGTGGGAAACAGTGAGTGGTAGGGGAAGTAGACTGTAGGATAGAGATACACTAGGAGTAGGGGGAGACAGTGTGGGGTAGGGGGAGTAGACTAGGATAGAGATATACTAGGAGTAGGGGGAGACAGTGTGGGGTAGGGGGAGTAGACTGTGGGATAGAGAGAGACACTAGGGGTAGGGGGAGACAGTGTGGGGTAGGGGGAGTAGAGTGTAGGATAGAGATTCACTAGGAATAGGGAGAGACAGTGTGGGGTAGGTGGAGTAGACTGTAGGATAGTGAGTCATACTAGGGATAGGAGGAGACAGTGTGGGGTAGGGGGAGTACACTGTAGGATAGAGATGCACTAGGGGTAGGGGGAGACAGTGTGGGGTAGGGGAATAGACTGTAGGATAGAGATACACTAGGGATAGGGGGAGACAGTGTGGGGTAGGGGGAGTAGACTGTAGGATAGAGATACACTAGGGGTAGGGGGAGACAGTGTGGGGTATGGGGAGTAGACTGTAGGATAAAGGGACACACTAGGGGTAGGGGTAGACAGTGTGGGGTAGGGGGAGTAGACTGTAGGATAGAGATACACTAGGGGTAGGGGGAGACAGTGTGGGGTAAGGGGGAGTAGACTGTAGGATAGAGATACACTAGGGATAGGGGGAGACAGTGTGGAGTAGGGGGAGTAGACTGTAGGATAGAGGGACACACTAGGGGTAGGGGGAGACAGTGTGGGGTAGGGGGAAAAGACTGTAGGATAGAGATACACTAGTGGTAGGGGGAGACAGTGTGGGGTAAGGGGGAGTAGACTGTAGGATAGAGATACACTAGGGGTAGGGGGAGACAGTGTGGGGTAAGGGGGAGTAGACTGTAGGGTAGAGAGACACGCTAGGGATAGGAGGAGTAAGTGTGGGGTAGGGGGAGTAGACTGTAGGATAGAGAGACACACTAGGGATAGGAGGAGACAATGTGGGGTAGGGGGAGTAGAATGTAGGATAGAGATACACTAGGAGTAGGGGGAGACAGTGAGTGGTAGGGGGAGTAGACTGTAGGATAGAGATACACTAGGGGTAGGGGGAGACAGTGTGGGGTAGGGGAATAGACTGTAGGATAGAGATACACTAGGGGTAGGGGGAGACAGTGTGGGGTAGGGGGAGTAGAATGTAGGATAGAGATACACTAGGAGTAGGGGGAGACAGTGTGGGGTAGGGGGAGTAGACTGTAGGATAGAGATACACTAGGGATAGGAGGAGACAGTGTGGGGTAGGGGGAGTAGACTGTAGGATAGAGATACACTAGGAGTAGAGGGAGACAGTGAGTGGTAGGGGGAGTAGACTGTAGGATAGAGATACACTAGGGATAGGGGGAGACAGTATTAGGTAGGGGGAGTAGAATGTAGGATAGAGATACACTAGGAGTAGGGGGAGACAGTGTGGGGTAGGGGGAGTAGACTGTAGGATAGAGATACACTAGGAGTAGGGGGAGACAGTGAGTGGTAGGGGGAGTAGACTGTAGGATAGAGATACACTAGGAGTAGGGCGAGACAGTGTGGGGTAGGGGGAGTAGACTGTAGGATAGAGAGACTCACTAGTGTTAGGGGGAGACAGTGAGTGGTAGGGGGAGTACGCTGTAGGATAGAGATACACTAGGAGTAGGGGGAGACAGTGAGTGGTAGGGGGAGTACACTGTAGGATAGAGATACACTAGGAGTAGGGGGAGACAGTGAGTCGTAGGGGGAGTACACTGTAGGATAGAGAGTTACACTAGTGTTAGGGGGAGACAGTGAGTGCTAGGGGGAGTACGCTGTAGGATAGAGATACACTAGGAGTAGGGGGAGACAGTGAGTCGTAGGGGGAGTACACTGTAGGATAGAGAGATACACTAGTGTTAGGGGGAGACAGTGAGTGGTAGGGGGAGTACACTGTAGGATAGAGATACACTAGGAGTAGGGAGAGACAGTGTGGGGTAGGGGGAGTAGACTGTAGGATAGAGAGACTTACTAGTGTTAGGGGGAGACAGTGAGTGGTTGAGGGAGTACGCTGTAGGATAGAGATACACTAGGGATAGGGGGAGACAGTGAGTCGTAGGGGGAGTACACTGTAGGATAGAGAGTTACACTAGTGTTAGGGGGAGACAGTGAGTGGTAGGGGGAGTACGCTGTAGGATAGAGATACACTAGGAGTAGGGGGAGACAGTGAGTCGTAGGGGGAGTACACTGTAGGATAGAGAGTTACACTAGTGTTAGGGGGAGACAGTGAGTGGTAGGGGGAGTACGCTGTAGGATAGAGATACACTAGGAGTAGGGGGAGACAGTGAGTGGTAGGGGGAGTACACTGTAGGATAGAGAGTTACACTAGGGATAGGGGGAGACAGTGAGTGGTAGGGGGAGTACACTGTAGGATAGAGAGTTACACTAGTGTTAGGGGGAGACAGTGAGTGGTAGGGGGAGTACACTGTAGGATAGAGATACACTAGGAGTAGGGGGAGACAGTGAGTGGTAGGGGGAGTACGCTGTAGGATAGAGATACACTAGGGATAGGGGGAGACAGTGAGTGGTAGGGGGAGTACACTGTAGGATAGAAATACACTAGTGTTAGGGGGAGACAGTGAGTGGTAGGGGGAGTACACTGTAGGATAGAAATACACTAGTGTTAGGGGGAGACAGTGAGTGCTAGGGGGAGTACGCTGTAGGATAGAGATACACTAGGGATAGGGGGAGACAGTGAGTGGTAGGGGGAGTACACTGTAGGATAGAGAGATACACTAGTGTTAGGGGGAGACAGTGAGTGGTAGGGGGAGTACGCTGTAGGATAGAGATACACTAGGAGTAGGGGGAGACAGTGAGTGGTAGGGGGAGTAGACTGTAGGATAGAGATACACTAGTGTTAGGGGGGGACAGTGTGGGGTAGGGGAATAGACTGTGGGATAGAGATCCACTAGGGGTAGTGGGAGACAGTGTGGGGTAGGGAGAGTAGACTGTAGGATAGAGATACACTAGGGATAGGAGGAGACAGTGTGGGGTAGGGGGAGTAGACTGTAGGATAGAGATACACTAGGGATAGGAGGAGACAGTGTGGGGTAAGGGAGAGTAGACTGTAGGATAGAGATACACTAGGGGTAGGGGGAGACAGTGTGGGGTAGGGGAAGTAGACTGTAGAATAGAGATACACTAGGAGTAGGGAGAGATAGTGTGGGGTAGGGGTAGTTGACTGTAGGATAGTGAACAACACTAGGGATAGGAGGAGGCAGTGTGGGGTAGGGAGAGTAGACTGTAGAATAGAGATACACTAGGAGTAGGGGGAGACAGTGTGGGGTAGGGGGAGTAGACTGTAGGATAGAGAGACACATTAGGGATAGGAGGAGACAGTGTGGGGTAGGGGGAGTAGACTGTAGGATAGAGATACACTAGGAGTAGGGGGAGACAGTGTGAGGTAGGGGGAGTAGACTGTAGGATAGAGAGACACACTAGGGATAGGAGGAGACAGTGTGGGGTAGGGGGAGTAGACTGTCGGATAGAGAGATACACTAGTGTTAGGGGGAGACAGTGAGTGCTATGGGGAGTACACTGTAGAATAGAGAGTTACACTAGTGTTAGGGGGAGACAGTGAGTGGTAGGGGGAGTACACTGTAGGATAGAGATACACTAGGGATAGGGGGAGACAGTGAGTGGTAGGGGGAGTACGCTGTAGGATAGAGATACACTAGTGTTAGGGGGAGACAGTGTGGGGTAGGGGGAGTACACTGTAGGATAGAGAGTTACACTAGTGTTAGGGGGAGACAGTGAGTGCTATGGGGAGTACACTGTAGGATAGAGAGTTACACTAGTGTTAGGGGGAGACAGTGAGTGGTAGGGGGAGTACACTGTAGGATAGAGATACACTAGGGATAGGGGGAGACAGTGAGTGGTAGGGGGAGTACACTGTAGGATAGAGAGATACACTAGTGATAGGGGGAGACAGTGAGTGGTAGGGGGAGTACACTGTAGGATAGAGAGATACACTAGTGTTAGGGGGAGACAGTGAGTGGTAGGGGGAGTACACTGTAGGATAGAGAGTTACACTAGTGTTAGGGGGAGACAGTGAGTGGTAGGGGGAGTACACTGTAGGATAGAGATACACTAGGGATAGGGGGAGACAGTGAGTGGTAGGGGGAGTACGCTGTAGGATAGAGATACACTAGTGTTAGGGGGAGACAGTGTGGGGTAGGGGGAGTACACTGTAGGATAGAGAGTTACACTAGTGTTAGGGGGAGACAGTGAGTGCTATGGGGAGTACACTGTAGGATAGAGAGTTACACTAGTGTTAGGGGGAGACAGTGAGTGGTAGGGGGAGTACACTGTAGGATAGAGATACACTAGGGATAGGGGGAGACAGTGAGTGGTAGGGGGAGTACACTGTAGGATAGAGAGATACACTAGTGATAGGGGGAGACAGTGAGTGGTAGGGGGAGTACACTGTAGGATAGAGAGATACACTAGTGTTAGGGGGAGACAGTGAGTGGTAGGGGGAGTAGACTGTAGGATAGAGAGATACACTAGTGTTAGGGGGAGACAGTGAGTGGTAGGGGGAGTACACTGTAGGATAGAGATACACTAGTGTTAGGGGGAGACAGTGAGTGGTAGGGGGAGTACACTGTAGGATAGAGAGATACACTAGTGTTAGGGGGAGACAGTGAGTGGTAGGGGGAGTACGCTGTAGGATGGAGATACACTAGGAGTAGGGGGAGACAGTGAGTGGTAGGGGGAGTACACTGTAGGATAGAGAGATACATTAGTGTTAGGGGGAGACAGTGAGTGGTAGGGGGAGTACACTGTAGGATAGAGAGATACACTAGTGTTAGGGGGAGACAGTGAGTGGTAGGGGGAGTACACCGTAGGATAGAGATACACTAGTGTTAGGGGGAGACAGTGAGTGGTAGGGGGAGTACACTGTAGGATAGAGAGATACACTAGTGTTAGGGGGAGACAGTGAGTGGTAGGGGGAGTACGCTGTAGGATGGAGATACACTAGGAGTATGGGGAGACAGTGAGTGGTAGGGGGAGTACACTGTAGGATAGAGAGTTACACTAGTGTTAGGGGGAGACAGTGAGTGGTAGGGGGAGTGGATAGCCGGATAGAAAGACACAATAATGATATGTCACACATCCACTTGCCCCTATGATCCCTGCATCTTCTCTGCGGGGCTATTATCTCCCTCTTCTAGGGTGACTATCACTTAATTCCTCAGCACACACCAATTCTGTTATAGAATAACTATATTACTTTATTTGCTCTCCAGAATCTACATGTGAAGATCTTCACAAATTATCTGCATTTCCGTTATTTTCCACCACCAGAAATTTCTGTCTCACCGTCCATCAAAGCACCAGCCCTGCAAAGGATCATTATCTGTTGCTGTCTCAGTTTCCAACAGACTTGTCCCTCTGACTGCTAACAAGCTGAACAGAACATTCATTATCCTCTAAGTGGAAAGTGCCAATATACAGTATTATACAGTGCTGGACCTACAGCTTCACAGTATTATACAGTGCTGAACCTACAGCTTCACAGTATTATACAGTGCTGGACCTACAGCTTCACAGTATTATACAGTGCTGGACCTACAGCTTCACAGTATTATACAGTGCTGTACCTACAGCTTCACAGTATTATACAGTGCTGAACCTACAGCTTCACAGTATTATACAGTGCTGTACCTACAGCTTCACAGTATTATACAGTGCTGTACCTACAGCTTCACAGTATTATACAGTGCTGGAACTACAGCTTCACAGTATTATACAGTGCTGTACCTACAGCTTCACAGTATTATACAGTGCTGGACCTACAGCTTCACAGTATTATACAGTGCTGGACCTACAGCTTCACAGTATTATACAGTGCTGGACCTACAGCTTCACAGTATTATACAGTGCTGGACCTACAGCTTCACAATATTATACAGTGCTGTACCTACAGCTTCACAGTATTATACAGTGCTGGACCTACAGCTTCACAGTATTATACAGTGCTGTACCTACAGCTTCACAGTATTATACAGTGCTGGACCTACAGCTTCACAGTATTATACAGTGCTGGACCTACAGCTTCACAGTATTATACAGTGCTGTACCTACAGCTTCACAGTATTATACAGTGCTGGGCCTACAGCTTCACAGTATTATACAGTGCTGGACCTACAGCTTCACAGTATTATACAGTGCTGTACCTACAGCTTCACAGTATTATACAGTGCTGAACCTACAGCTTCACAGTATTATACAGTGCTGTACCTACAGCTTCACAGTATTATACAGTGCTGTACCTACAGCTTCACAGTATTATACAGTGCTGGACCTACAGCTTCACAGTATTATACAGTGCTGTACCTACAGCTTCACAGTATTATACAGTGCTGGACCTACAGCTTCACAGTATTATACAGTGCTGGACCTACAGCTTCACAGTATTATACAGTGCTGGACCTACAGCTTCACAGTATTATACAGTGCTGAACCTACAGCTTCACAGTATTATACAGTGCTGTACCTACAGCTTCACAGTATTATACAGTGCTGTACCTACAGCTTCACAGTATTATACAGTGCTGGACCTACAGCTTCACAGTATTATACAGTGCTGTACCTACAGCTTCACAGTATTATACAGTGCTGGACCTACAGCTTCACAGTATTATACAGTGCAGGACCTACAGCTTCACAGTATTATACAGTGCTGTACCTACAGCTTCACAGTATTATACAGTGCTGAACCTACAGCTTCACAGTATTATACAGTGCTGTACCTACAGCTTCACAGTATTATACAGTGCTGTACCTACAGCTTCACAGTATTATACAGTGCTGGAACTACAGCTTCACAGTATTATACAGTGCTGTACCTACAGCTTCACAGTATTATACAGTGCTGGACCTACAGCTTCACAGTATTATACAGTGCTGGACCTACAGCTTCACAGTATTATACAGTGCTGGACCTACAGCTTCACAGTATTATACAGTGCTGGACCTACAGCTTCACAATATTATACAGTGCTGTACCTACAGCTTCACAGTATTATACAGTGCTGGACCTACAGCTTCACAGTATTATACAGTGCTGTACCTACAGCTTCACAGTATTATACAGTGCTGGACCTACAGCTTCACAGTATTATACAGTGCTGGACCTACAGCTTCACAGTATTATACAGTGCTGTACCTACAGCTTCACAGTATTATACAGTGCTGGACCTACAGCTTCACAGTATTATACAGTGCTGGACCTACAGCTTCACAGTATTATACAGTGCTGAACCTACAGCTTCACAGTATTATACAGTGCTGGACCTACAGCTTCACAGTATTATACAGTGCTGGACCTACAGCTTCACAGTATTATACAGTGCTGGACCTACAGCTTCACAGTATTATACAGTGCTGGACCTACAGCTTCACAGTATTATACAGTGCTGTACCTACAGCTTCACAGTATTATACAGTGCTGGACCTACAGCTTCCCAGTATTATACAGTGCTGTACCTACAGCTTCACAGTATTATACAGTGTTGTACCTACAGCTTCACAGTATTATACAGTGCTGAACCTACAGCTTCCCTGTATTATACAGTGCTGGACCTACAGCTTCACAGTATTATACAGTGCTGGACCTAAAGCTTCACAGTATTATACAGTGCTGGACCTACAGCTTCACAGTATTATACAGTGCTGTACCTACAGCTTCACAGTATTATACAGTGCTGGACCTACAGCTTCACAGTATTATACAGTGCTGAACCTACAGCTTCACAGTATTATACAGTGCTGGACCTACAGCTTCACAGTATTATACAGTGCTGTACCTACAGCTTCACAGTATTATACAGTGCTGAACCTACAGCTTCACAGTATTATACAGTGCTGTACCTACAGCTTCACAATATTATACAGTGCTGAACCTACAGCTTCACAGTATTATACAGTGATGGACCTACAGCTTCACAGTATTATACAGTGCTGAACCTACAGCTTCACAGTATTATACAGTGCTGAACCTACAGCTTCACAGTATTATACAGTGCTGGACCTACAGCTTCACAGTATTATACAGTGCTGGACCTACAGCTTCATATAAAAAAAAAGATCTAAAAAATGAAACAGAAGGTAAATGTGACCATGCCCAAATACGATACTTGAGGAATAATTTATATGTAAAGCAGGTGACTATCAGTTGTGCAGTAGCTGGGGGTTTGACTACTGTACAATATAAGCGTTTCCAGCTGCAGTGTAATAATGCACCCATTGGTGACTGATGGTATGTCTGTGCACCCATTGGTGACTGGTGGTATGCATGTGCACCCATTGGTGACTGGTGGTATGTATGTGCACCCATTGGTGACTGATGGTATGTCTGTGCACCCATTGGTGACTGGTGGTATGCATGTGCACCCATTGGAGACTGGTGGTATGTATGTGCACCCATTGGTGACTGGTGGTATGTCTGTGCACCCATTGGTAATTGGTGGTATGTCTTTGCACCCATTGGTGACTGGTGGTATGTATGTGCACCCATTGGTGACTGGTGGTATGTATGTGCACCCATTGGTGACTGGTGGTATGTATGTGCACCCATTGGTGACTGGTGGTATGTCTGTGCACCCATTGGTGACTGGTGGTATGTCTGTGCGCCCATTGGTGACTGGTGGTATGTCTGTGCAGCTATTGGTGACTGGTGGTATGTCTGTGCACCCATTGGTGACTGGTGGTATGTATGTGCAGCTATTGGTGTCTGGTGGTATGTCTGTGCACCCATTGGTGACTGGTGGTATGTCTGTGCGCCCACTGGTGACTGGTAGTATGTATGTTCACACATTGGTGACTGGTGGTATGTCTGTGCAGCTATTGGTGACTGGTGGTATGTCTGTGCACTCATTGGTGACTGGTGGTATGTATGTGCAGCTATTGGTGTCTGGTGGTATGTATGTGCACCCATTGGTGACTGGTGGTATGTCTGCGCACCCATTGGTGACTGGTGGTATGTCTGTGCAGCTATTGGTGACTGGTGGTATGTCTGTGCACCCATTGGTGACTGGTGGTATGTCTGTGTACCCACTGGTGACTGGTGGTATGTCTGCGCAGCTATTGGTGACTGGTGGTATGTCTGTGCACCCATTGGTGACTGGTGGTATGTCTGTGCAGCTATTGGTGACTGGTGGTATGTATGTGCACCCATTGGTGACAGGTGGTGTGTATGTGCAGCTATTGGTGACAGGTGGTATGTATGTGCACCCATTGGTGACTGGTGGAATGTATGTGCACCCATTGGTGATTGGTGGAATGTATGTGCACCCATTGGTCACTGGTGGTATGTATGTGCACCCATTGGTGACTGGTGGTGTGTATGTGCAGCTATTGGGGACTGGTGGTATGTATGTGCAGCTATTGGTGACTGGTGGTATGTCTGTGCACCCATTGGTGACTGGTGGTATGTATGTGCACCCATTGGTGACTGGGGGTATGTATGTGCACCCATTGGTGACTGGTGGTATGTAGGTGCACCCATTGGTGACTGGTGGTATGTCTGTGCACCCATTGGTGACTGGTGGTATGTCTGTGCGCCCATTGGTGACTGGTGGTATGTCTGTGCAGCTATTGGTGACTGGTGGTATGTCTGTGCACCCATTGGTGACTGGTGGTATGTATGTGCAGCTATTGGTGTCTGGTGGTATGTCTGTGCACCCATTGGTGACTGGTGGTATGTCTGTGCGCCCATTGGTGACTGGTGGTATGTATGTTCACACATTGGTGACTAGTGGTATGTCTGTGCAGCTATTGGTGACTGGTGGTATGTCTGTGCACTCATTGGTGACTGGTGGTATGTATGTGCAGCTATTGGTGTCTGGTGGTATGTATGTGCACCCATTGGTGACTGGTGGTATGTCTGCGCACCCATTGGTGACTGGTGGTATGTCTGTGCAGCTATTGGTGACTGGTGGTATGTCTGTGCACCCATTGGTGACTGGTGGTATGTCTGTGTACCCATTGGTGACTGGTGGTATGTCTGCGCAGCTATTGGTGACTGGTGGTATGTCTGTGCACCCATTGGTGACTGGTGGTATGTCTGTGCAGCTATTGGTGACTGGTGGTATGTATGTGCACCCATTGGTGACAGGTGGTGTGTATGTGCAGCTATTGGTGACTGGTGGTATGTATGTGCACCCATTGGTGACTGGTGGAACGTATGTGCATCCATTGGTGACTGGTGGAATGTCTGTGCAGCTATTGGTGGTTGGTGGTATGTATGTGCAGTTATTGGTGATTGGTGGTATGTATGTGCACCCATTGGTGGCTGCTGGTATGTATGTGCACCCATTGGTGACTGGTGGTATGTATGTGCACCCATTGGTGACTGGTGGTATGTTTGTGCAGCTTGGTGACTGGTGGAATGTATGTGCACCCATTGGTGATTGGTGGAATGTATGTGCACCCATTGGTCACTGGTGGTATGTATGTGCACCCATTGGTGACTGGTGGTGTGTATGTGCAGCTATTGGTGACTGGTGGTATGTATGTGCACCCATTGGTGGCTGCTGGTATGTATGTGCACCCATTGGTGACTGGTGGTATGTATGTGCACCCATTGGTGACTGGTGGTATGTTTGTGCAGCTTGGTGACTGGTGGAATGTATGTGCACCCATTGGTGATTGGTGGAATGTATGTGCACCCATTGGTCACTGGTGGTATGTATGTGCACCCATTGGTGACTGGTGGTGTGTATGTGCAGCTATTGGTGACTGGTGGTATGTATGTGCACCCATTGGTGACTGGTGGTATGTATGTGCAGTTATTGGTGACTGGTGGTATGTATGTGCAGTTATTGGTGGCTGCTGGTATGTATGTGCACCCATTGGTGACTGGTGGTATGCATGTTCACCCATTGGTGACTGGTGGTATGTATGTGCAGTTATTGGTGACTGATGGTAAGTCTGTGCAGCTATTGGTGACTGGTGGTATGTCTGTGCACCCATTGGAGACCGGTGGTATGTATGTGCACCCATTGGTGACCGCTGGTATGTATGTGCACCCATTGGTGACTGCTGGTATGTATGTGCACCCATTGGTGATTGTTTGTATGTCTGTGCAGCTATTGGTGATTGGTGGTATGTATGTTCACACATTGGTGACTGGTGGTATGTATGTTCAGTTATTGGTGACTGGTGGTATGTATGTGCAGTTATTGGTTACTGGTGGTATGTATGTGCAGCTGTTGGGGACTGGTGGTATGTATGTGCACCCATTGCTGACTGGTGGTATGTCTGTGCAGCTATTGGTGACTGGTGGTATGTCTGTGCACCCATTGGTGACCGCTGGTATGTATGTGCACCCATTGGTGACTGCTGGTATGTCTGTGCACCCATTGGTGACTGGTGGTATGTCTGTGCAGCTATTGGTCACTGGTGGTATGTCTGTGCACCCATTGGTGACTGGTGGTATGTCTGTGCACCCATTGGTGACTGGTGGTATGTCTGTGCACCCATTGGTGACTGGTGGTATGTCTGTGCACCCATTGGTGACTGGTGGTATGTCTGTGCACCCATTGGTGACCGCTGGTATGTATGTGCACCCATTGGTGACTGCTGGTATGTATGTGCACCCATTGGTGACTGCTGGTATGTATGTGCACCCATTGGTGACTGGTGGTATGTCTGTGCAGCTATTGGTCACTGGTGGTATGTCTGTGCACCCATTGGTGACAGGTGGTGTGTATGTGCAGCTATTGGTGACTGGTGGTATGTATGTGCACCCATTGGTGACTGGTGGAACGTATGTGCACCCATTGGTGACTGGTGGAATGTCTGTGCAGCTATTGGTGGTTGGTGGTATGTATGTGCAGCTATTGGTGATTGATGGTATGTATGTGCACCCATTGGTGGCTGCTGGTATGTATGTGCACCCATTGGTGACTGGTGGTATGTATGTGCACCCATTGGTGACTGGTGGTATGTTTGTGCAGCTTGGTGACTGGTGGAATGTATGTGCACCCATTGGTGATTGGTGGAATGTATGTTCACCCATTGGTCACTGGTGGTATGTATGTGCACCCATTGGTGACTGGTGGTGTGTATGTGCAGCTATTGGTGACTGGTGGTATGTATGTGCACCCATTGGTGACTGGTGGTATGTCTGTGCAGCTATTGGTGATTGGTGGTATGTATGTGCACCAATTGGTGACTGGTGGTATGCATGTTCACCCATTGGTGACTGGTGGTATGTATGTGCAGTTATTGGTGACTGGTGGTATGTATGTGCAGTTATTGGTGGCTGCTGGTATGTATGTGCACCCATTGGTGACTGGTGGTATGCATGTTCACCCATTGGTGACTGGTGGTATGTATGTGCAGTTATTGGTGACTGATGGTATGTCTGTGCAGCTATTGGTGACTGGTGGTATGTCTGTGCACCCATTGGAGACCGGTGGTATGTATGTGCACCCATTGGTGACCGCTGGTATGTATGTGCACCCATTGGTGACTGCTGGTATGTATGTGCACCCATTGGTGATTGTTTGTATGTCTGTGCAGCTATTGGTGATTGGTGGTATGTATGTTCACACATTGGTGACTGGTGGTATGTATGTTCAGTTATTGGTGACTGGTGGTATGTATGTGCAGTTATTGGTTACTGGTGGTATGTATGTGCAGCTGTTGGGGACTGGTGGTATGTATGTGCACCCATTGCTGACTGGTGGTATGTCTGTGCAGCTATTGGTGACTGGTGGTATGTCTGTGCACCCATTGGTGACTGGTGGTATGTCTGTGCAGCTATTGGTCACTGGTGGTATGTCTGTGCACCCATTGGTGACTGGTGGTATGTCTGTGCACCCATTGGTGACTGGTGGTATGTCTGTGCACCCATTGGTGACTGGTGGTATGTCTGTGCACCCATTGGTGACTAGTGGTATGTCTGTGCACCCATTGGTGACCGCTGGTATGTATGTGCACCCATTGGTGACTGCTGGTATGTATGTGCACCCATTGGTGACTGCTGGTATGTATGTGCACCCATTGGTGACTGGTGGTATGTCTGTGCAGCTATTGGTCACTGGTGGTATGTCTGTGCACCCATTGGTGACTGGTGGTATGTCTGTGCACCCATTGGTGACTGGTGGTATGTCTGTGCACCCATTGGTGATTGGTGGTATGTCTGTGCACCCATTGGTGATTGGTGGTATGTATGTGCACCCATTGGTGATTGTTGGTATGTATGTGCAGCTATTGGTGACTGGTGGTATGTATGTGCACCCTTTGGTGACCGGTGGTATGTCTGTGCACCCATTGGTGACTGGTGGTATGTCTGTGCACCCATTGGTGACTGGTGGTATGTCTGTGCAGCTATTGGTCACTGGTGGTATGTCTGTGCACCCATTGGTGACTGGTGGTATGTCTGTGCACCCATTGGTGACTGGTGGTATGTCTGTGCACCCATTGGTGACTGGTGGTATGTCTGTGCACCCATTGGTGACTAGTGGTATGTCTGTGCACCCATTGGTGACCGCTGGTATGTATGTGCACCCATTGGTGACTGCTGGTATGTATGTGCACCCATTGGTGACTGCTGGTATGTATGTGCACCCATTGGTGACTGGTGGTATGTCTGTGCACCCATTGGTGACTGGTGGTATGTCTGTGCACCCATTGGTGACTGGTGGTATGTCTGTGCACCCATTGGTGACTAGTGGTATGTCTGTGCACCCATTGGTGACCGCTGGTATGTATGTGCACCCATTGGTGACTGCTGGTATGTATGTGCACCCATTGGTGACTGCTGGTATGTATGTGCACCCATTGGTGACTGGTGGTATGTCTGTGCAGCTATTGGTCACTGGTGGTATGTCTGTGCACCCATTGGTGACTGGTGGTATGTCTGTGCACCCATTGGTGACTGGTGGTATGTCTGTGCACCCATTGGTGATTGGTGGTATGTCTGTGCACCGATTGGTGATTGGTGGTATGTATGTGCACCCATTGGTGATTGTTGGTATGTATGTGCAGCTATTGGTGACCGGTGGTATGTATGTGCACCCTTTGGTGACCGGTGGTATGTCTGTGCACCCATTGGTGACTGGTGGTATGTCTGTGCACCCATTGGTGACTGGTGGTATGTATGTGCACCCATTGGTGATTGTTGGTATGTATGTGCAGCTATTGGTGACTGGTGGTATGTATGCACAGCTATTGGTGACTGGTGGTATGTCTGGGCACCCATTGGTGACTGGTGGTATGTCTGTGCACCCATTGGTGACTGTTGGTATGTATGTGCACCCATTGGTGATTGTTGGTATGTCTGTGCACCCTTTGGTGATTGGTGGTATGTCTGTGCACCCATTGGTGACTGTTGGTATGTCTGTGCACCCTTTGGTGATTAGTGGTATGTATGTGCAGCTATTGGAGGTGTCGTACAGTTACAATAATGAGAGACATTTGACGGCAGAGACATGGAGGATGGACTAGTTACTGCAGACCGATAAGAGGCGATAAGTAACCATTGTAAATACTACTTTAAAAAATAAATAAATAAATAATAATAATAATAATAATACAAAGGATCTGGAAACATTGGAACCGCATTTAGGTTTGTCATTGAACAGGATGCCTTGTATGCTCCCAGATTTAAACACATTGGAAAATGTGACACTACGGGGTCAGTCCTATTCTCCGGGCTCATTTCACAGGTGCGAGAAAGTGCGGCGCTTTGCTGCATTTACACTGCTGTTGGCTCAGGGATCTTTGTTCGCAGACAGTGTGTGAGTCAGGCACTAAAGGGGGCCTTGAGGGGTCTGTTTCCGGTGATTACACACCGCGGCAATGGCACCTCGCACCCTTCACGGGGATTTGGATTGACCCCTATGCCTCATCCATATTGTCCGCTTCTTGGTCTTAGATAGTGATGTGTTTTGGTTTTGGATTCGGTTCCGCGGCCGTGTTTTGGATTCGGACGCGTTTTGGCAAAACCTCCCTGAAATTTTTTTGTCGGATTCGGGTGTTTTTTTGATTCGGGTGTTTTTTTCAAAAACCCCTCAACAACAGCTTCAATCATAGAATTTGGGAGTCATTTTGATCCTGTAGTATTATTAACCTCAATATCCATAATTTCCACTCATTTCCAGTCTATTCTGATCACCTCACAATATTATTTTTAGTCCTAAAATTTGCACCGAGGTCGCTGGATGACTAAGCTAAGCAACCCAAGTGGCCGACACAAACACCTGGACCATCTAGGAGTGGCACTGCAGTGTCAGACAGGATGGCACTTATAAAAAATTGGCCCCAAACATCACATGATGCAAAGATAAATTAAAGAAAAAAGAGGTGCAAGATGGAATTGTCCTTGTTATGTTGTATAAACAGGACATGCACACTTTAACAAACCCATCATTTCAGCCACAAGGTCTGCCACACGACTGTGACTGAAATGACTGGTTGGTTTGGGCCCCCACCAAAAAAAGAAGCAATCAATCTCTCCTTGCACAAACTGGCTCAACAGAGGCAAGATGTCCACCTCCTCCTCATCGTCCGATTCCTCACCCCTTTCACTGTGTACATCCCCCTCCTCACAGATTATTAATTCGTCCCCACTGGAATCCACCATCTCAGGTCCATGTGTACTTTCTTTCTGTAGGCAATTGCTGGTGAATGTCTCCACGGAGGAATTGATTATAATTCATTTTGATGAACATCATCTTCTCCACATTTTCTGGAAGTAACCTCATACACCGATTGCTGAGAAGGTGAGCGGCTGCACTAAACACTCTTTCGGAGTACACACTGGAGGGGGGGCAACTTAGGTAGAATAAAGCCAGTTTCTGCAGGGGCCTCCAAATTGCCTCTTTTTCCTGCCAGTATACGTACGGACTGTCTGACGTGCCTACTTGGATGGGTCACTCATATAATCCTCCACCATTCTTTCAATGGTGACAGAATCATATGCAGTGACAATAGACGACATGTCAGTAATCGTTGGCAGGTCCTTCAGTCCGGACCAGATGTGAGCACTCGCTCCAGACTGCCCTGCATCACCGACAGCGGGTGGGCTCGGAATGCTTAGCCTTTTCCTCGCAGCCCCAGTTGTGGGAGAATGTGAAGGAGGAGCTGTTGACGGGTCACGTTCCGCTTGACTTGACAAGTGTCTCACCAGCAGGTCTTTGCACCTCTGCAGACTTGTGTCTGCCGGAAAGAGAGATACAATGTAGGCTTTAAACCTAGGATCGAGCACGGTGGCCAAAATGTAGTGCTCTGATTTCAACAGATTGACCACCCGTGAATCCTGGTTAAGCGAATTAAGGGCTCCATCCACAAGTCTCACATGCCTAGCGGAATCGCTCCGTTTTAGCTCCTCCTTCAATCTCTCCAGCTTCTTCTGAAAAAGCCTGATGAGGGGAATGACCTGACTCAGGCTGGCAGTGTCTGAACTGACTTCACGTGTGGCAAGTTCAAAGGGCATCAGAACCTTGCACAACGTTGAAATCATTCTCCACTGCGCTTGAGTCAGGTGCATTCCCCCTCCTTTGCCTATATCGTAGGCAGGCAGATGTATAGGCTTGAATTGCCTTTTGCTGCTCCTCCATCCTCTGAAGCATATAGATGGTTGAATTCCACCTCGTTACCACCTCTTGCTTCAGATAATGGCAGGGCAGGTTCAGGAGTGTTTGCTGGTGTTCCAGTCTTTGGCACGCGGTGGCTTAATGCCAAAAGTGGCCTGCAATTTTTTGGGGGCCACCGACAGCATCTCTGGCACGCCCCTGTCGTTTTTTAAAAAAATTCTGCACCACCAAATTCAATGTGGGACGTGCTGGAATTTGCCCACATGTAATGCACGCACAATATTGGTGGCATTGTCTGATGTCACAAATCCCAAGGAGAGTCCAATTGAGATA
The DNA here is from genome assembly GCF_028390025.1 of Pseudophryne corroboree. Taxonomy (NCBI): domain Eukaryota; kingdom Metazoa; phylum Chordata; class Amphibia; order Anura; family Myobatrachidae; genus Pseudophryne; species Pseudophryne corroboree. The sequence goes on from NC_086452.1 coordinate 13,522,916, forward strand.
AGCCATTCTGCGATGATGTTCCTCAGTTTCCGTAAGAGGTTGGCAGCTGTGTGCCTCTTCTGGAAAGCGGTGATACAAAGCGTAGCCTGCCTAGGAATGAGTTGGCGTTTGCGAGATACTGCTACTGGTGCCGCCGCTGCTGTTCTTGCTGCGGGAGACAATACATCTACCCAGTGGGCTGTCACAGTCATATAGTCCTTAGTCTGCCCTGCTCCACTTGTCCACATGTCTGTGGTTAAGTGGACATTGGGTACAACTGCATTTTTTAGGACACTGGTGACTGTCAATTGCTTATTGGAAGTAGTACAAGTGGTCTTCCGACTTCCCCTCTGGGATGACGTTTAACTCCCAGCGGCAACAACAGCAGCGCCAGCAGCAGTAGGCGTTACCCTCAAGGATGCATCGGAGGAATCCCAGGCAGGAGAGGACTCGTCAGACTTCCCAGTGACATGGCCTGCAGGACTATTGGCTTTCCTGTCTAAGGAGGAAATTGACACTGAGGGAGTTGGTGGTGTGGTTTGCAGGAGCTTGGTTACAAGAGGAAGGGATTTAGTTGTCAGTGGACTGCTTTCGCTGTCACCCAAAGTTTTTGAACTTGTCAATGACTTCTGATGAATGCGCTCCAGGTGACGTATAAGGGAGGATGTTCCTAGGTGGTTAACGTCCTTACCCCTACTTATTACAGCTTGACAAAGGCATCACACGGCTTGACACCTGTTGTCCGCATTTCTGTTAAAATAATTCCATACCGACGAGGTGATTTTTTTTGTAATTTGACCAGGCATGTCAATGGCCATATTCGTCCCATGGACAACAGGTGTCTCCCCGGGTGCCTGACTTAAACAAACCACCTCACCATCAGAATCCTCCTTGTCAATTTCCTCCTCAGCGCCAGCAACACCCATATCCTCATCCTAGTGTACTTCAACAGTGACATCTTCAATTTGACTATCAGGAACTGTACTGCGGGTGCTCCTTCCAGCACTTGCAGGGGGCGTGCAAATGGTGGAAGGCGCCACCTCTTCCCGTCCAGTGTTGGGAAGGTCAGGCATCGCAACCGACACAATTGGACTCTCCTTGGGGATTTGTTATTAGAAGCTTTTGCCAGCTTAAGTCTTTTCATTTTTCTAGCGGGAGGATGAGTGCTTCCATCCTCATGTGAAGATGAACCACTAGCCATGAACATAGGCCAGGGCCTCAGCCGTTCCTTGCCACTCCGTGTAGTAAAAGGCATATTGGCAAGTTTACGCTTCTCATCAGACGCTTTTAATTTAGATTTTTGGGTCATTTTACTTAACTTTTGTTTTTTGGATTTTACATGCTCTCTACTATGACATTGGGCATCGGCCTTGGCAGACGACGTTGATGGCATTTCATCGTCTCGCCCATGACTAGTGGCAGCAGCTTCAGCACGAGGTGGAAGTGGATCTTGATCTTACCCTATTTTACCCTCCACATTTTTGTTCTCCATTTTTTAATGTGTGGAATTATATGCCAGTAATATATCAATAGCAATGGCCTACTGTACCGTACTGCTATATATATATATATATATATATATATATACACTGGTGGTCAGCAAAATTCTGCACTGTCCTCCTACTTTATACTGCGCACAACTACAATGCATCACAGATATGGATGGATAGTATACTTGACGACACAGAGGTAGAGCAATGGACTACTGTACCATACTGCTATATATATACTGGTGGTCAACAAATTTCTGCAGTGTCCTCCTACTATATACTGTGCACAACTACAATGCAGCACAGATATGGATGGATAGTATACTTGACGACACAGAGGTAGAGCAATGGACTACTGTACCTTACTGCTATATATATACTGGTGGTCAGCAAAAGTCTGCACTGTCCTCCTACTTTATACTGCACACAACTACAATGCAGCACAGATATGGGTGGATAGTATACTTGACGATACAGAGGTAGAGCAATGGACTACTGTACCGTACTGCTATAAATATACTGGGGGTCAGCAAAATTCTGCACTGTCCTCCTACTATATACTGCGCACAACTACAATGCAGCACAGATATGGATGGATAGTATACTTGACGACACAGAGGTAGAGCAATGGACTACTGTACCGTACTGCTATATATATACTGGTGGTCAGCAAAATTCTGCACTGTCCTCCTACTATATAGTGCGCACAACTACAATTCAGCACAGATATGGATGGATAGTATACTTGACGACACAGAGGTAGAGCAATGGACTACTGTACCGTACTGCTATATAAATACTGGTGGTCAGCAAAATTCTGCACTGTCCTCCTACTATATACTGCGCATAACTACAATGCAGCACAGATATGGATGGATAGTATACTTGACGACACAGAGGTAGAGCAATGGACTACTGTACCGTACTGCTATATATATATATATATACTGGGGGTCAGCAAAATTCTGCACTGTCCTCCTACTATATACTGCGCACAACTACAATGCAGCACAGATATGGATGGATAGTATACTTGACGACACAGAGGTAGAGCAATGGACTACTGTACCGTACTGCTATATATATACTGGTGGTCAGCAAAATTCTGCACTGTCCTCCTAATATATACTGCGCACAACTACAATGCAGCACAGCCACAGATATGGATGGATAGTACACTTGACGACACAGAGGTAGAGCAATGGACTAATGTACCGTACTGCTATATATATACTGGTGGTCAGCAAAATTTTGCACTGTCCTCCTACAATATACTGCGCACAACTACAATGCAGCACAGATATGGATGGATAGTATACTTGACGACACAGAGGTGGAGCAATGGACTACTGTACCGTACTGCTATATTTATATACTGGTGGTCAGCAAAATTCTGCACTGTCCTCCTACTATATGTCCAAACAAAAAAACACTCTTAGTGCAGCGCCTAACGATAGTATAGATAAAATAATAAACTGCTGAGACACTGCGCTTGCCTTGACCACTATGTGAAGAATGGAGAGAGTAGACTGAAACAACAAGAGAGGCTGCGCTGTGTGTCAGTAGTTAAGTACAAAAAGAGCAAACGTGTACTATAAAGGTATTAAATTTATTAAAAATGACATGTGGTTAATAAAACAAACTTAAAATAAAAGCACACCTGTATCTGTCTCAAAGGTATATGGAGTAGTGATAACTGGTATATGGTATATGGCAATAAAGGTCCAATATAAAGTTCAGAAAAAAGAAACTCAATGCGGTGCAGTCCCAGAGAAATGGTTACCTCGTATATGTCACCCGGCAGATGGTGATGTGTGTGTATAGTACCTCTCCGATTGGGCTGGTATAAATTTCGGCCGAGCGTCCCCGGCCAAAACAATCCTGCTTTGCCCAAATTGTTGCACAGCGGAGGGACGATATCTAGTAGACAGCCTGTCAGTAGTCACTCGTCGCGGTGAGGAGATGGTATAAGCTTGCGGCTGGATGGAAGCAAAGTCCGGTAATGCTCACCAGTTGCAGTGGTGAGATGGACGGCAGCCTGTACGGTGACGAGCCGGTAATAGGCTGAAATTGGAAACCAAGGAGGGTTTGCACGGCAGTGTAACACCTTGGACCAGGTGTGCTAGTTTGGAGGCGGAGTCCTGACGCGTTTCGTCACGATCACGTGACTTTTTCAAAGGTATGATCCTGCCTCCACATTTACCAGTATTTAAAGCCTGAGCTACTGATGACATGCAGATGTCAGTGATTAACAATTAAGGCAACTGCCCTATGAAACACATTACATACACGTTCGCTCTCAAAATAACACAGTTTAAAAAACACATTGTTATAGAAAACAATCGAAGCATATGGCAGAATTGACCCGTGAACAGAAACAATATAAATCCACAGATTAAACCTCTGCATAGGGATTGCAATGTTGTGCAGAAGGTTTTCTAATGGACAATTACTACAATGAGAAGCAGGAGCTAATTAGCCGTCACCTGTGATGACATTTAAACATAGTTTACTTATTTGATGTTGACAATCTACTATAGTTCTGAGCAGAGGACATATATTATCTAATAGAATAGGATAGAATAAAATAAAGCAGACGATGAAACATAGTTTCAAAAATAATAATAATAAATCAAGAGTAAAAATAAATAAAATAAAAAATAAAGAATAAATGAATAAATGATTAAACTGTATCTATCTGACCATCATGGATTCGAACTGGGGTCTGTGGAGGGATGCTATTCAGTGATCTAACTCAGTGTGCCACTGGCCCTGCTGTGTGTGGAAGAGATTCAGACCTGTATTTGTAAGCTGACAGACACTCGGAAGTACATGTAGAACTTGATATTTAATATTATCTCCATAGCTAAAATAAAATAAATATAGGAAAAAAGAAGAAAGAGAGACACAAAAAGTGGTCAAAGTAAAACAAACGTCAGGATGAAGGTCATGAGTAACCTATATTCTTGTTAGCTCATAACGTCATGAGTCCTTAATTGGTATTGAGACAATACCACCGACAGCACGCGAAGGAGATAGATATAGAAAGTTATGCCTGAGGGAGAACTACTGGATCCACAAGTTGAGGACCCTAATGCCGGAGGGCCTTAATGAATGCATTGAATTCGACCTAGGATGAGAAAAGTCAATATTTATTAATCAAAAAAATCATGCTATAGATGTTTCGGGTACCCAGTTTCTTTCTGCTTTAAACCCTTTACACAATCTCTATTAATGAAGGTCATAGATGGGTACTATATTTTGATATTTTCTCTAAGTTTTTTTGTGAAATTTTAAGATTACCCATAATGAATAGTCTTCTTGCAGCTATGGTGTGTTGTAGTGAGGTCAGTGGCACGTCGGGTTGAGACACTATTTGGTGCCTCAGTTGGACGTGGGATACGAACTCATGGCAGTCACCAGTGCGCAGTCAATAGAGAATAAATTTATTTTATTCCTCACGTTTATACACGAGCGACATAAGGACTCATGACGTTATGAGCTAACAAGAATATAGGTTACTCATGACCTTCATCCTGACGTTTGTTTTACTTTGACCACTTTTTGTGTCTCTCTTTCTTCTTTTTTCCTATATTTATTTTATTTTAGCTATGGAGATAATATTAAATATCAAGTTCTACATGTACTTCCGAGTGTCTGTCAGCTTACAAATACAGGTCTGAATCTCTTCCACACACAGCAGGGCCAGTGGCACACTGAGTTAGATCACTGAATAGCATCCCTCCACAGACCCCAGTTCGAATCCATGATGGTCAGATAGATACAGTTTAATCATTTATTCATTTATTCTTTATTTTTTATTTTATTTATTTTTACTCTTGATTTATTATTATTATTTTTGAAACTATGTTTCATCGTCTGCTTTATTTTATTCTATCCTATTCTATTAGATAATATATGTCCTCTGCTCAGAACTATAGTAGATTGTCAACATCAAATAAGTAAACTATGTTTAAATGTCATCACAGGTGACGGCTAATTAGCTCCTGCTTCTCATTGTAGTAATTGTCCATTAGAAAACCTTCTGCACAACATTGCAATCCCTATGCAGAGGTTTAATCTGTGGATTTATATTGTTTCTGTTCACGGGTCAATTCTGCCATATGCTTCGATTGTTTTCTATAACAATGTGTTTTTTAAACTGTGTTATTTTGAGAGCGAACGTGTATGTAATGTGTTTCATAGGGCAGTTGCCTTAATTGTTAATCACTGACATCTGCATGTCATCAGTAGCTCAGGCTTTAAATACTGGTAAATGTGGAGGCAGGATCATACCTTTGAAAAAGTCACGTGATCGTGACGAAACGCGTCAGGACTCCGCCTCCAAACTAGCACACCTGGTCCAAGGTGTTACACTGCCGTGCAAACCCTCCTTGGTTTCCAATTTCAGCCTATTACCGGCTCGTCACCGTACAGGCTGCCGTCCATCTCACCACTGCAACTGGTGAGCATTACCGGACTTTGCTTCCATCCAGCCGCAAGCTTATACCATCTCCTCACCGCGACGAGTGACTACTGACAGGCTGTCTACTAGATATCGTCCCTCCGCTGTGCAACAATTTGGGCAAAGCAGGATTGTTTTGGCCGGGGACGCTCGGCCGAAATTTATACCAGCCCAATCGGAGAGGTACTATACACACACATCACCATCTGCCGGGTGACATATACGAGGTAACCATTTCTCTGGGACTGCACCGCATTGAGTTTCTTTTTTCTGAACTTTATATTGGACCTTTATTGCCATATACCATATACCAGTTATCACTACTCCATATACCTTTGAGACAGATACAGGTGTGCTTTTATTTTAAGTTTGTTTTATTAACCACATGTCATTTTTAATAAATTTAATACCTTTATAGTACACGTTTGCTCTTTTTGTACTTAACTACTGACACACAGCGCTTCCTCCTACTATATACTGCGCACAACTACAATGCAGCACAGGTATGGATGGATAGTATACTTGACGACACAGAGGTAGAGCAATGGACTACTGTACCGTACTGCTATATATATACTGGTGGTCAGCAAGATTCTGCACTTTCCTCCTTATACTGCGCACAACTACAATGCAGCACAGATATGGATGGATAGTATACTTGACGACACAGAGGTAGAGCAATGGACTACTGTACCGTACTGCTATATATATACTGGTGGTCAGCAAAATTCTGCACTGTCCTCCTACTATATACTGCGCGCAACTACAATGCAGCACAGATATGGATGGATAGTATACTTGATGACACAGAGGTAGAGCAATGGACTACTGTACCGTACTGCTATATATATATACTGGTGGTCAGCAAAATTCTGCACTGTCCTCCTACTATATACTGCGCACAACTACAATGCAGCACAGGTATGGATGGATAGTATACTTGACGACACAGAGGTAGAGCAATGGACTACTGTACCGTACTGCTATATATATACTGGTGGTCAGCAAAATTCTGCACTGTCCTCCTACTATATACTACAATGCAGCACAGATATGGAGCGTTTTCAGTCAGAGAACGTAGATATTTGCAGCACACTGAGCACAGATATTTGCAGCACACTGAGCACAGATATTTGCAGCACACTGAGCACAGATATTTGCAGCACACTGAGCACAGATATTTGCAGCACACTGAGCACAGATATTTGCAGCACACTGAGCACAGATATTTGCAGCACACTGAGCACAGATATTTGCAGCACACTGAACACAGATACTGAGAGAACGCAGTCACGTCCTCTCGCTATCATCTCCAATGCACAAGTGAAAATAGCGGCAACGCGCGGCTCTTTATATGCAATACGAATTTCGAGAGAATACGACAGCGGGATAATGGCGTTCGGGCGCGCTCGGGTTAACCGAGCAAGGCGGGAAGATCCGAGGCTGCCTCGGAACTGTGTAAAATATGTGAAGTTCGTGTGGGTTCGGATCTCGAGGAACTGAACCCGCTCATCTCCAGTCTCAGAGAAGGCTGAACGCGGTTACACGGTTTCTGTCTACAAACCTCAGTGTCAATTCCAACTAGAGATGTGCGGATCGGTTTTCCGGAAATACGAGATACGGAGTCATATTGAGTCCTAGTTCGGAATCACTTTGGGGTCCCGAGTGGAACCGAGTCCCGGTTCGGGTGTGTTCGTAACTCGGATTTAAAAACCCGGTTGTATATTGCATGTAAACAGATCCAAATAAAAATTTTATCGATTATTATCGATGACTATCAATTTTGTTATCAAATTTAAACCAAACCTAAACATTTGAGGGTGATTTTGCCAATACCAAAACACAATAATAAATTAATTTAGAACCAAAACCAAAACACAAGGGTCCGCGCAAATCTCTAATTCTATTTTCTGACATAACTGTGTCATATCTGCCGTCTATAGAACAGGTCACCGTGCTCAGCGATTAATGTATATAATGGGACTCAGGGGGTCATTCCGAGTCGCTAGCTACTTTTAGCAGCCGTGCAAACGCATAGTCGCCGCCCACGGGGGAGTGTACTTTCGCTTTGCAAGTGTGCGAACGCGTGTACAGCCGAGCGGGACGAAAACGTTTTTTGCAATTTCTGAGTAGCTCTGGACTTACTCAGCCCTTGCGATCACTTCAGTCTTTTTGGTCCCGGAATTGACGTCAGACACCCGCCCTGCAAACGCCCGGACACGTCTGCATTTTTCCAAACACTCCCAGAGAACGGTCAGTTTACACCCACCAACGCCCTCTTCCTGTCAATCTCCTTGCGATCGGCTGTGCGAATGGATTCTTCGTTAAATCCATCGCCCAGCAACGATCCGTTTTTTACCCGGACGACGCGCCTGTGCATTGCGGTGCATACGCATGTGCAGTAGTAACCTGTTCGCCGAGCTGCGAAAAACGGCAGAGAGCTATCAACTCGGAATGACCCCCCTCAATCAGCACCTGGACACAGCAGTTATTTGTCTGGTGTATTGCTGTGTACAATTATCCCAATAATCCGGTCCTCTTCTTTCTCTGTGTATACAACATTATCCTTGACAAAAAGGAAAAGCTGTAACTCTTCCAGTAGAGCAGGAGACATGTGCTGTCTAATACAGATATTAAAAGGTTTCAGGAATTACTAATGCAAAGGTTAGACATGATACTATATTACATTTTCTGGCAACGGCCATACATTATTCATGAGCGCAAGCAGGAACGTTCCTTGTGCAATGTAACATAAATTAAACACTCTATATATTTTATTCCAGATCATATATATTAAATGTTACAGGAGTCAGGGAAAAAGAGGCATTTTCCAAACATCTATGGAAAGATCCTTTGATATCTCTGAGCTCAGCAAATTTGTGCAGCTTCTTACAGTAGGACGGATATTAATAACTAGTGAATGGGATGCTGGATATTCTTTCCTTGACCACTTTTATCGGGGCCAAGGAACGAATCCCATGTACACATCAAATCACTGAAGGGATTTAAAAAAAAAAAAAAAACATATTTAAAGGGGACGTTTCAGCAGAATGTGCGAAGTAGCGCTAAGCTCATACAATGCTGGATTTTATTTAGGAATATCATTGTTTTTTTATTATATCTATTTGTTTTTATGTGCTATAATATAATGGGGTGTTTATCTTATACTAAAGAACACCGTATAACTACACGTTGTGGCTGGGCCAATAGTCACAGAATGCAGCCTATCAATTGGCTGGGTCCTGATGACATCACTGAGAACGTAACCTTCTGTCTTATATATGTCACCAGGGACATTTTAACAGAGGAGAGGGCTCGTGTGCACCCTCCCCCTCCCCCTCCCCTGCACGGCGCTGTAGTCTCTTTGGCACTGTGCTGGAGTCTACTGCGCATGTGCGACGGCCAATTTGACTGCAATTTTTGCCACGACTGCAGCTCCTGACGCTGGACTCCGGAAGGTATTAAAATATTGGTGCAATGTGTGCGGTGTGGGGCCGCCCCTGGAGCCAGGGGCCTGTGTGCACCACACATGTTGCACCCATTATAGAAACGCCAATGGTTCCCACCTTTGTGTATGACGCTACCACACTTTGGGATCATTGGTGGTCATTCCGAGTTGTTCGCTCGTTGACGATTTTCGCTATGCTGCGATTTGTTGCTAACTGCGCATGGTACGCAGCGCGCATGCACTTAGTTATTTAACTAAAAACTTAGCAGTTTTGCTGTTGTTCATGCGGCGCTTTTCAGTCGCTCTGCTGATCGGTGAGTGATTGACAGGAAAGGGGCGTTTCTGGGTGGTAACTCAGCGTTTTCCGGGAGTGTGCTAAAAAACGCAGGCGTGTCAGAGAAAAACGCGGGAGTGTCTGGAGAAACGGGGGAGTGGCTGGCCGAACGCAGGGCGTGTTTGTGACGTCAAACCAGGAACTAAACGGACTGAGCTGATCGCAATCTAGGAGTAGGTCTGGAGCTACTCAGAAACTGCAAGAAAATATTTAGTAGCAGTTCTGCTAATCTTTCGTTCGCAATTCTGCTAAGCTAAGATACACTCCCAGAGGGCGGCGGCCTAGCGTGTGCAATGCTGATAAAAGCAGCTAGCGAGCGAACAACTCGGTATGAGGGCCTTTGTTCCCAATGATTTTCAAATAATGGATAATTAATCAACAAAGGTAAAAAAAACATGCATCCTGTGAGCCTAATCCTGAGCTGGGAACAAATTAAAAAACAGCCAGTAACTTTGCCCCTTGGTGAAACCGTGTTGCGCTGCAGGTGGGGCAGATCTACGTAACGTGCGGAGAGAGGCCCTCATTCAGCTTTCTATTCTATTTTACAAAAAAAATAGTTCATCGCCGCATGCGCGGACTTCCGCATTGCGATAGCATTTCTGAATTATGCAATCGTAATTTGATTGACAGTAGCGGGCGCCAGGGGGCGTCGATGCGGCGTTGTGGAGGCGTGGACCAGACAAAGGAGGCATGTCTGGATCATTTTCAGGGCAGCTGCATGACGTCACATGGAGGCATGTCTGGATCATTTTCAGGGCAGCTGCATGACGTCAGCCGCTCTGAAGAAAAAGATGGCGGTGGTGCGCCTAGATACGCAGCCATGCTGCGTATGCAGGAGGTCATCTTTAATTTCTCGTTCTGTGATCGCAATTGAATTGGGATCGCATTGCTGGGCTGGACTTTACATGATGGGCAGCCCGAAGTTTTGGTTGTGCCCACACCTCTATATATGACACTAGCCACCAGGGAAAAGTCTCCATATATGACCCTGTCTCCATGGCAATAGGTATTATGTATTATTATCTCCACGAGGGTATCATGGATTGCTGCCTCGCATAACTTAGGACTGTAATATATACAGGTATATGCAGACTATAGTGACGTATGTTTTACCATCTTCCATAGCGCATATTGCTCACCGTATACTTGGAACAGAATGTGATAAATACAGTGAGACAGTAATTGTGACGGAGGGGACGGCGACACGGTTCTTTACTTCTTCTTATACTGATGTAAAAATTGCTGCTGGGAAAGAAAAGTCACGTATGTTATTTATCTTATATCATCATTTATTATTATATTCCAAGATATGTAACATTTCTACAGGTTGTAGGCTATTTCCCTCCTGGTATCTGTAATCTACTGGCCTATATTCCGTCCATGGCTGCTACACGCCTTTGTGTAACGCTTTTACTGTACTTCCATCCCACGCGCATGGGAACTTTGCCGCCCCATAGCACCCGAACCATTGCCCCAATCTAATTTTTCTCTTAAACTGGCACATCTACATGTTAAAACCTATATTTTGATATCGCAACTATATTTTTATCTTCAGCTGTTCACTCAAAATAGTGTTGTAACTTGTGAACCATGGCCCTCATTCCGAGTTGTTCGCTCGTTCTTTTTCATCGCATCGCAGTGAAAATCCGCTTAGTACGCATGCGCAAAGTTCGCACTGCGACTGCGCCAAGTAACTTTACTATGAAGAAAGTATTTTTACTCACGGCTTTTTCCTCGCTCCGGCGATCGTAATGTGATTGACAGGAAATGGGTGTTACTGGGCGGAAACACGGCGTTTCAGGGGCGTGTGGCTGAAAACGCTACCGTTTCCGGAAAAAACGCAGGAGTGGCCGGAGAAACGGTGGGAGTGCCTGGGCGAACGCTGGATGTGTTTGTGACGTCAACCAGGAACGACAAGCACTGAACTGATCGCACAGGCAGAGTAAGTCTGGAGCTACTCTGAAACTGCTAAGTAGTTAGTAATCGCAATATTGCGAATACATCGGTCGCAATTTTAAGAAGCTAAGATTCACTCCCAGTAGGCGGCGGCTTAGCGTGTGTAACTCTGCTAAATTCGCCTTGCGACCGATCAACTCGGAATGAGGGCCCATATCCGCTATTTCAAATCTGTTTGCAGCAATAAACTTTTCAGCAAATTTGCATGTTGTTTGACATGTTACACGACCCCCTTTCTGTGGAATCTGCAGTGCTGAAAGTAGGGTGGTACGGAATACCATTAAGAAATATGGTTACCACCAGCCCACCACTAGGGCATAATTTATAAGGGGCATTTGTGTGCGTGGGACATAAAATGGTGTCAGTGGCATAACTGTGTGTGGCATAATATGTCATAGGCATTACGGTGTGTGGTATAATATGTAAGAGGCATTATGATGTGTGGTATAATATGTAAGACATTATGGTGTGTGGCATAATGTGTAATGGGCATTATGGTGTGTGGCATAATGTGTAATGGGCATTATGGTGTGTGGCAATAATATGTAATGAGCATTACCGTGTATGGCATAATGTGTAATGGGCATTACGGTGTGTGGAATAATTTGTAATAAGCATTACAGTGTGTGGCATAATGTGTAATGAGCATTACCGTGTGTGGCATAACGTGTAAGGGGCATTATGATGTTTGGTATAACATGTTGTAAGGCATTACGGTCTGTGGCATAATGTGTAATGGGTATTATGGTGTGTGGCATAATGTGTAATGGGCATTACCATGTATGGCATAATGTGCAAGGGGCATTACGGTGTGTGGCATAATGTGGTGATGCCCCTATTGTCATGTAGCCACTCCCCTAGTTTTGTGTGACCACGCCCCCTCATGGCACATGACCACGCCCATATTTACTATCAGTACCACTAAGAAAAAAATTCTACATGCACCACTGGGGATCCGTTCAATTTGTCGGCTGTTGAGATCCTGGCGGTCAGGATTCCATTGCCGGAATCCTGACAGCCGGCAATCCCACCAGCCGGAATCCTGGCAAAACAGGACTATTCCCACTTGTGGGTGTCCACGACACCCGTAGAGCAGGAATAGATCCTGTGGCAAGCGCAGTGAGCCACCGAGTCCGCAGCGTGGTGAGCGCAGTGAGCCCGCAAGGGCACTCTTAGCGCTCGCCCTGCTACCGGCATTCTGCGGGGCGGGATTGCCGCTGTCGGGATATGTAGCTACGTTCAGCAACTAGTTGAATTAATCCCAACATAATTCAAATGGTGATTCCAGGAATTCCACCTGCCGGGCCGGGGGTCCCACTAGGCGTATATGGGCAGTAGCCTAGGGTTGGAAGTTTTAGGGGGGCACATAAAACAATTAATAAGGGATTTTACAGATATCAATTTTGAAAGACTGGGGAGATTGTGGGGGATTTACAATGAGTTTCAAGTTGCTGTATGTAACACAATGAAATGACAGTACCCGCACAATCGCCAGAATTGCGGCTCAGTAAATCCCGCTATGATGCAATGCATCCTCAGGATGTTTCAAGTGCTGAAGGTAGAAACAGCCAGCGAGTTGAAAGCTCGCCAGAAATGCGCCAGAATAACTTGCAAAACAATAGACGGCCTCAGGGGAGTAAGACTGATTAAATCTGACATCTGAGAATTATCAGCTCACACGTGTGTCTTATTTCTACACATTCAGAGCCTAAGGAACGCAACCTGCCGGGTATTCCACTGCAAATATCACATGGTTCTTCTGTTAGAAGTTTAATATATATTATCACCGGCAATGACACTCCGCTATGGTCTGTAAATCATAAATAACCAAGAACCCACCTAGAAGAAGCACAATTTGGAGATACTTTGCAAAAAGCATTTGGAAAGTTAGGGCCGAAAAACAAGCAGAAAAGACATTATAGTGATGTAATATTAGGCTTACCATATTATCTCTTTAAACCGGGACACTAATGAATTACACAAGGGAGCCACACCAGCTGCCAGTGATGTTTGACAGCAGTTGTGGTGGCTCCCCAATGTGAATATTGGACTGCACGGCAGCCCAGCCACCTCTGGAGTCACCATTGTTGAGGACTTAACACTCTGACTAGGTTTTGCCTTTTTGGATACTTCAATTGATTTGTTTTTGGATTTTTCATTTTCTTGAACATGACATTTGAGTACTAGAATGTTAAACGGGAGATGTTGCCTCACACCATTGTCCCCATCACAGGAGACAGAGCCTGCCTGTTCCAGACCCCTCCTATCTCCTAGCTAATGGCTAGGGAGATGCGTAAGCTAACCACGAGGCATGTGGTGGACAACTGGGAGGACTTCGTCATGTTCCACAACAGCGAGGGGGACAACTCCACCAACTCCATTAAGTATCTCTTTAACATGTCCCAACCCTGAACTTATCGTGGTTTATGCATACTGGTGGCAGCTGGGCAACTGGTCAAGTACGTCTTCAAGGTTTACCCCGATCATGAGCTCTATCAGAGTTTCGGTGCTGAACGTTTCCCTGCGAGGAGGCTACGATTTACGCTGGACCTCTCTAAGGGCTATTTTGATGAGTACCTACTACGTGAACCTCAAGAGGTGTCCACCACATCACCCCTCCCTCAGCCCAAGTCCACCTCACAACTGTCACAGGCATCACCCTTCCTTTCCCCAAGAAGGATCCTGCCAAACATACTGCCATGGGATGAAGGGAATGGAAACACTAAATATTGAAGGTCTACCCGGGTAAAACCGGGCACATCAGCTAGTCTAAAATAAGATCATGAATTCAACTGCACGTGTCCTAACAATACTAACCAACTCAGCCCAGCGCAGTGGATGGAATGGGAGAGACTTCCATGGGGAGTAACAAGGAGACGATCCCTAGATGAGTAAATGTAGCAGCAGATGATGTACATTCTGCACTGTGATATGTAGAAAAATATTTCCATCTCTAGTTTATCTTTAACTAAAGAGAATAAATGAATAGGAGCATTCCCAGAGACTGCCTGCATATTGCAGTACAGCTCTGATGTTTATATATTTGTATAAACTGTATATATACTGTATGGTAATGACTTTTCTGGAAGTTGATTAGAATCGGCAACATCCCCGTTTAATCTGCCATCTGGTTCTCACTTGCATTTAGTAAGACAAGCTATATACGCTTTACTGATTGCAGCGGTTCTGCCTGACCGTATCCTACTTCTCCGTCTATCACTTGTGGCAGGCTCTGCCTACTAACAATGTAATGCCAGCCGCTCCTCCTGGTCAGGGTCATACCTCACCGGCACCTCCGGGCCAGCCAGGGCCTTAGTAGCATCATGCAGGATGTGCCCGTCTGCGCTACTAGCATTACGCTTACCCTGTATGTACAGTAACCCCGGCTGGCATTCTCATATTTCACCCCTGAATTATGGCCCTCATTCCGAGTTGTTCGCTCGCTAGCTGCTTTTAGCAGCCGTACAAACGCTAGGCCGCCACCCTCTGGGAGTGTATCTTAGCTTAGCAGAAGTGCGAACGAAAGGATCGCAGCGCTGCTACAAAAAAAGATTGTGCAGTTTCTGAGCAGCTCCAGATCTACTCCAAGCTTGCGATTACTTCAGACTGTTTAGTTCCTGTTTTGATGTCATTTACACGCCCTGCGTTCACCCAGCCACGCCTGCGTTTCTCCAGGCACGCCCGTGTTTGTATCTGACACACCTGCGTTTTTACACACACTCCTCAAAAACGGTCAGTTATCACCCAGAAACACCCACTTCCTGTCAATCACTCTGCGGCCAGCAGTGCGACTGAAAAGCGTCGCTAGACCTTGTGTGAAACTACACTGGCTGTTGTGAAAGTACACCGCGCGTGTGCATTGCGCTGCATACGCATGCGCAGAAGTGCGTTTTTTTGCCTGATCGCTGCGCAGCGACCGAAAACAGCTAGCGAACAACTCAGAATGACCCCCCTATATGTATTAAATTGGCGCAGTTCTGATTTAAGTACGATAAAGGTGGTGTCCAATTTTGGACGATTTCCCGCATCTTATTTACACCCAGCGCCTCCATCGCCTGTAAGAAAGACATGTAATGGTGAAGTTATTATTCTATTTATAATTATTAATGAACAGTCTTGTAATTAATGAATGTAATGCTGTTTACAAAATAATTAATGATAAAAATAATTAAATAGAGGTCACCTGTCTATATTTTAATAACAGAAGGACGACTTTTATGAGTGACATATTTCTATGACGCTGCGGTCTGAGCATCGTATACCAAACTAAAGGTCTTGGTCCGTCGATTTACAGAAAAATTATTATTATTATCCTTTATTTATATGGCGCCACATGGGAGCCGCAGCGCCCAGTTACAGAGTAAACAAATAAGCAAAACATGAAGACAGTGACTTAAAGTTCAATACAATATAGGACAAGTACATGGTATATAAACGTAGCTGCGTCAGTAAACAGCACTGAAATAAGTATCAGAGCGGCAGAAAACCGAGGGATTTGACGTCAAAGGGAGTATTGAAAAGAAGATAGGTTAAGAGATGTAAAAGCACATAAGGGAAGAGGGCCCTGCTCGTCAAAGCTTACATTCTAAAGGGGAGGGGCACACAGACAGAGGTGCCACAGATGGTGTAGACAAAGAGCGTGGAATAGAGGGTTAGGATGAGAGACGGCTGGGTTTGGTGAAGACGTGTGTCTTGAGACCCTGTTTGAAGTTTTGTAGAGAGGTGGAGAGTCTGAGGGGGAAAGGTAGAGAATTCCAGAGAAAGGGAGCAGCAAAATATTGCCTTTGTAATTGTTTGCTTCATTTTGAAGTTGTGTTGTAAAAGCTCTGCCCCCCACTTACAATGCATCACCATTGTGCTCTGGAAAATGTCAATGTAGGACAAGAGCATGGTAAATAAATATTGCTGCATCACTGGACGTAACGCTGAAATAAGCATCAGCTCGGCAGAAACCGAGGTGTCAGGGGTTCAGGAACATGTTTAGTCTGGAGAGTCCGCTGTGGATGCGGGGCTTGCGTGCAGGAAACTGGGCTGGCGTAGGTAATTCCTGCTCATAGAATAGAGCCTCGGGATTTGGGCATGCGTCACAGCCCACTGTGATACAGTCCAAATAATATGGGTGGTGCTTCATGTGTAAATGTGAAGTAATTATTTGTTTTTACATTTACACAAAGAATGTATAGAACTTTCATGCTACAGTATATTATATCTGAATATGCAAATAATGGGATTTAAAAGCCCTATAAGGATTCATGCATTAGGAACGCATTCTGCAAAATTCCAGAAAGGCTATTATTTGCAAAAAAATATTACACTATAATTGGGATTATAATGGAAATAGATTATGGATCGTTAATGTTTAATTGTATTCTGTCTGTACTACAGCGTGTTACAGTAGTAACACCATCAGGGTGGTCGTGTAGAGGTATTTGTTATAAAAATAGAAGCTAAAATGTAATTATTAGCCACGGGCTACATGAGATACAGTATATACAAAGGG
The DNA here is from genome assembly GCF_028390025.1 of Pseudophryne corroboree. Classification (NCBI taxonomy): domain Eukaryota; kingdom Metazoa; phylum Chordata; class Amphibia; order Anura; family Myobatrachidae; genus Pseudophryne; species Pseudophryne corroboree. Next base: position 13,540,088 of record NC_086452.1, read on the forward strand.
TAACAGAAAGTAATGGCATGGAGTTTCCCAAGAAGCCACTCGCTACATAAGTATAGGGGGGGAAATCATCAAATTATTAATCAACACTTGACTTCAAGACTTGGGCTAGTTTGACAGATCAGTACCGTGCAATGTTTCCCATATCCCAAATTCAGAATATAATGTGTGGAGACAGCAGTGACTGCGAGACCCGCAGCCGAGAACCGGGAGAGCTCTCTGACAGTTTTAATTCTCTTAACAACTAAATTAAGATTCCTGCTGATTGTTTATCCCTGATTGGTTGTGTTTATCAGCAGCGAGAGTGATAAATGGGCTGCAGGTGCAGCGAGAGGAAGTCAGTGTTTGAGTCAAGAGAATTATTTTGTTTAGTACTTATCCCAAGAACTTGTTATATAAATGGAGTGATGATATGTAGCTCAAAATAGGACGGGGTTGTATGCACATATCTAAATGGCGTTCTCTTTATACTGGCTGTAAATACGCCGCGAACTGGCAGAGTTTCCGGACTGAGATTAATGATATGGCGCAAAGTTCTACCGGTTAAGGAGGAGTCGTCTGCTTGTGTTTGTGGCCTTTTTTTTTTTTTTTTATTATTAAACATTTGAAGTTTTTTGTTCTAATAAAATGACCCCGTTTTGCACAGGTGAAAATAAACTGACATTTAGGATTGCGAGAAATTTAGTAAGGCAGCAGTTGCTGCTCTTGCCACGGGTAAGCAGGCTTTTTGCCCGGGGCGCCGCTGCCCTGAGGGCGCCGCCGCTGCCGTGGCAAGAGCTGTCCGCTACTGTGCCGGTGCCATGCGCCTGACTTCATCGGACACCGCACGGCATTGTGGGAGCGGCCATAGATGCTAGAGGTCATAATTGACCTCTAGTGTCTGTGCGGTGCTATGGGAGAGACGTCATGACGTCTCTCCCATAGATACGAGGAGCGGCGGCCGGAGACGGAGGACAGCAGCAGCAGCAGTAGTCGGGAAGCAGGAGCTGGGCTGGTGAGTTGGTTTTTTTTAAGCGCTGCTACTAGGGGCACAGCAACAGGGGCACAACTACAGGGGGCACAGCAACAGGGGCACAACTACAGGGGGCACAGCAACAGGGGCACAACTACAGGGGGCACAACTACAGGGGCACAACTACAGGGGCACAATCACTGAGGGCACAGCTACAGGGGGCAAAACTACAGGGGCACAATTACTGAACTACAGGGGGCACAACTACAGGGGCACAACTACTGAGGGCAGAGCAACAGGGGGCATAACTACAGGGGCACAACTACTGAGGGCACAGCAATAGCGGGCAAATCTACAGGGGCATAATTACTGAACTACAGGGGCACAATTACTGTAGGCACAGCAACAGGGGGCAAAACTACAGGGGCACAACTACTGAGGGGACAGCAACAGGGGGCAAAACTACAGGGGCACAACTACTGAGGGGACAGCAACAGGGGGCAAAACTACAGGGACACAACTACTGAGGGGACAGCAACAGGGGGCACAACTACTGAGGGGACAGCAACAGGGGGCAAAACTACAGGGGCACAACTACTGAGGGGACAGTAACAGGGGGCAAAACTACAGGGGCACAACTACTGAGGGGACAGCAACAGGGGCAAAACTACAGGGGCACAACTACTGAGGGGACAGCAACAGGGGGCACAACTACTGAGGGGACAGCAACAGGGGGCAAAACTACAGGGGCACAACTACTGAGGGGACAGTAACAGGGGGCAAAACTACAGGGGCACAACTACTGAGGGGACAGCAACAGGGGGCAAAACTACAGGGGCACAACTACTGAGGGGACAGCAACAGGGGGCAAAACTACAGGGGCACAACTACTGAGGGGACAGCAACAGGGGGCAAAACTACAGGGGCACAACTACTGAGGGGACAGCAACAGGGGGCAAAACTACAGGGGCACAACTACTGAGGGGACAGCAACAGGGGGCAAAACTACAGGGGCACAACTACTGAGGGGACAGCAACAGGGGGCAAAACTACAGGGGCACAACTACTGAGGGGACAGCAACAGGGGGCAAAACTACAGGGGCACAACTACTGAGGGGACAGCAACAGGGGGCAAAACTACAGGGGCACAACTACTGAGGGGACAGCAACAGGGGCAAAACTACAGGGGAATAATCTACTGGGGGCACAGCTACAGGGGGCATAACTGTGACCACGCCCTTTCCCTATGAAGCCACGCTCTATTTTTTGCTGTGTGCCTATGGTGCGCACAAACCCTTATTTACCTGTTTTGTTTTTTGTGGGGGGAAGGGGGGGGGGCACTTTCACCCTGGGTGCCACAAGGTCTAGAACCAGCCCTGTAAGGCAGGATAGTGCATTTGTAATTCTATGTTCTGGGGTATCCAGAATCTCAAACATAAAATATTTTTATCTAGCAAATAAATGAAGATTCAGGGCATTGTGAGGATAATCTATACTTATAATAAGATTGTAATGGTTCTATCTGTACATAGAAATTTCTTTGGAGAAATCTACTCCTTGGGACTGTGTATGAACTATGCCCCCTTTCTCTGGAATTCTCTACCCCTCTCTATCAGACTCTCCATTTCTCTACAAAACTTCAAACGGGCTCTCAAGACCCACTTCTTCACCAAACCCAGCCAAATCTCATCCTATCCCTCTGTTCTACGCTCTCTATGTACCCCATCTGTCTCACCCCTGTCTGTCTACCCCTCCCCTTAGAATGTAAGCTCTCACGAGCAGGACCCTCTTCCCTCATGTGCTTATCCTTTTCTTACTTAAATAATCCATTGACGGCACCTAATCCCGCGGTTTTCTGTCACCCTGATACTTATGGCAGTGTTTATTTAGCCTGTACTTGTCCTATATTGTCTTTTACTGTAAGTCACTATTGTCCTGTTTTTATTATTCATGTATGTACTCTGTAATTGGGCGCTGTGGAACCCTTGTGGCGCAATATAAATAAAGGATAATAATAATAATAAATGGAGACAAAAACATTTTTTTCTGAATTTTTGTTTGTCTGTCTGTTCGTTCTGTTATCACGGGATGAATTTGGATGGAGTTTTCATGAGTGTATAGCTTAGTCATCTACAAAGAAACTGAAGTATGTATGATCGCAAGGCATTAGTGAGCCGAGCATTAAACGTAAAACCAGACACCTGACACTCAACGCATGCGGTGTTCAGACTCCTTAAGTCAAAAATGACGATGTATACAGGTATATAACTATATAAATATAATTATTGTTTGGGGACAAATATACTTCTAGGGACTGTTTATGAACTATGGAGACAATTTTTTTTTTAATTGGAATTTGTACAGGCTCCTCACGTCTCAAATGATATATATACTAGAGATGAGCGGGTTCGGTTTCTCTGAAACCGAACCCGCACGAACTTCATGTTTTTTTCACGGGTCCGAGCAGACTCGGATCCTCCCGCCTTGCTCGGTTAACCCGAGCGCGCCCGAACGTCATCATGACGCTGTCGGATTCTCGCGAGACTCGGATTCTATATAAGGAGCCGCGCGTCGCCGCCATTTTCACACGTGCATTGAGATTGATAGGGAGAGGACGTGGCTGGCGTCCTCTCCATTAGAAATTAGATTAGAAGAGAGAGAGAGATTGTGCAGAGTCAGACAGAGTTTACCACAGTGACCAGTGCAGTTGTTGTTAGTTAACTTTTATTTATTTTAATATATATCCGTTCTCTGCTATATCCGTTCTCTGCCTGAAAAAAAACGATACACAGCAGCAGCCAGTCACACAGTGTGACTCAGTCTGTGTGCACTCAGCTCAGCCCAGTGTGCTGCACATCAATGTATAAAAGGCAAAGCTTATAATAATTGTGGGGGAGACTGGGGAGCACTGCAGGTTGTTATAGCAGGAGCCCCCAGGAGTACATAATATTATATTAATTTAAAATTAAACAGTGCACACTTTTGCTGCAGGAGTGCCACTGCCAGTGTGACTAGTGGTGACCAGTGCCTGACCACCAGTATAGTAGTATATTCATTGTTGTATGTATTGTATACTATCTCTTTATCAACCAGTCTATATTAGCAGCAGACACAGTACAGTGCGGTAGTTCACGGCTGTGGCTACCTCTGTGTCGGCAGTCGGAACTCGGCAGGCAGTCCGTCCATCCATAATTGTATTACAATATATACCACCTAACCGTGGTATTTTTTTTTCTTTCTTTATACCGTCATAGTGTCATACTAGTTGTTACGAGTATACTACTATCTCTTTATCAACCAGTGTACAGTGCGGTAGTTCACGGCTGTGGCTACCTCTGTGTCGGCAGTCGGCAGGCAGTCCGTCCATCCATAATTGTATTATTATTATAATATATACCACCTAACCGTGGTTTTTTTTCCATTCTTTATACCGTCGTCATAGTGTCATACTAGTTGTTACGAGTATACTACTATCTCTTTATCAACCAGTGTACAGTGCGGTAGTTCACGGCTGTGGCTACCTCTGTGTCGGCAGTCGGCAGGCAGTCCGTCCATCCATAATTGTATTATTATTATAATATATACCACCTAACCGTGGTTTTTTTTCCATTCTTTATACCGTCGTCATAGTGTCATACTAGTTGTTACGAGTATACTACTATCTCTTTATCAACCAGTGTACAGTGCGGTAGTTCACGGCTGTGGCTACCTCTGTGTCGGCAGTCGGCAGGCAGTCCGTCCATCCATAATTGTATTATTATTATAATATATACCACCTAACCGTGGTTTTTTTTCCATTCTTTATACCGTCGTCATAGTGTCATACTAGTTGTTACGAGTATACTACTATCTCTTTATCAACCAGTGTACAGTGCGGTAGTTCACGGCTGTGGCTACCTCTGTGTCGGCAGTCGGCAGGCAGTCCGTCCATCCATAATTGTATTATTATTATAATATATACCACCTAACCGTGGTTTTTTTTCCATTCTTTATACCGTCGTCATAGTGTCATACTAGTTGTTACGAGTATACTACTATCTCTTTATCAACCAGTGTACAGTGCGGTAGTTCACGGCTGTGGCTACCTCTGTGTCGGCAGTCGGCAGGCAGTCCGTCCATCCATAATTGTATTATTATTATAATATATACCACCTAACCGTGGTTTTTTTTCCATTCTTTATACCGTCGTCATAGTGTCATACTAGTTGTTACGAGTATACTACTATCTCTTTATCAACCAGTGTACAGTGCGGTAGTTCACGGCTGTGGCTACCTCTGTGTCGGCAGTCGGCAGGCAGTCCGTCCATCCATAATTGTATTATTATTATAATATATACCACCTAACCGTGGTTTTTTTATACCACCTAACCGTGGCAGTCCGTCCATAATTGTATACTAGTAAACTATCCAATCCATCCATCTCCATTGTTTACCTGAGGTGCCTTTTAGTTCTGCCTATAAAATATGGAGAACAAAAAAGTTGAGGTTCCAAAATTAGGGAAAGATCAAGATCCACTTCCACCTCGTGCTGAAGCTGCTGCCACTAGTCATGGCCGAGACGATGAAATGCCAGCAACGTCGTCTGCCAAGGCCGATGCCCAATGTCATAGTACAGAGCATGTCAAATCCAAAACACCAAATATCAGAAAAAAAAGGACTCCAAAACCTAAAATAAAATTGTCGGAGGAGAAGCGTAAACTTGCCAATATGCCATTTACCACACGGAGTGGCAAGGAACGGCTGAGGCCCTGGCCTATGTTCATGGCTAGTGGTTCAGCTTCACATGAGGATGGAAGCACTCAGCCTCTCGCTAGAAAACTGAAAAGACTCAAGCTGGCAAAAGCACCGCAAAGAACTGTGCGTTCTTTGAAATCCCAAATCCACAAGGAGAGTCCAATTGTGTCGTTTGCGATGCCTGACCTTCCCAACACTGGACGTGAAGAGCATGCGCCTTCCACTATTTGCATGCCCCCTGCAAGTGCTGGAAGGAGCACCCGCAGTCCAGTTCCTGATAGTCAGATTGAAGATGTCAGTGTTGAAGTACACCAGGATGAGGAGGATATGGGTGTTGCTGGCGCTGGGGAGGAAATTGACCAGGAGGATTCTGATGGTGAGGTGGTTTGTTTAAGTCAGGCACCCGGGGAGACACCTGTTGTCCGTGGGAGGAATATGGCCGTTGACATGCCAGGTGAAAATACCAAAAAAATCAGCTCTTCGGTGTGGAGGTATTTCACCAGAAATGCGGACAACAGGTGTCAAGCCGTGTGTTCCCTTTGTCAAGCTGTAATAAGTAGGGGTAAGGACGTTAACCACCTCGGAACATCCTCCCTTATACGTCACCTGCAGCGCATTCATAATAAGTCAGTGACAAGTTCAAAAACTTTGGGTGACAGCGGAAGCAGTCCACTGACCAGTAAATCCCTTCCTCTTGTAACCAAGCTCACGCAAACCACCCCACCAACTCCCTCAGTGTCAATTTCCTCCTTCCCCAGGAATGCCAATAGTCCTGCAGGCCATGTCACTGGCAAGTCTGACGAGTCCTTTCCTGCCTGGGATTCCTCCGATGCATCCTTGCGTGTAACGCCTACTGCTGCTGGCGCTGCTGTTGTTGCCGCTGGGAGTCGATGGTCATCCCAGAGGGGAAGTCGTAAGCCCACTTGTACTACTTCCAGTAAGCAATTGACTGTTCAACAGTCCTTTGCGAGGAAGATGAAATATCACAGCAGTCATCCTACTGCAAAGCGGATAACTGAGTCCTTGACAACTATGTTGGTGTTAGACGTGCGTCCGGTATCCGCCGTTAGTTCACAGGGAACTAGACAATTTATTGAGGCAGTGTGCCCCCGTTACCAAATACCATCTAGGTTCCACTTCTCTAGGCAGGCGATACCGAGAATGTACACGGACGTCAGAAAAAGACTCACCAGTGTCCTAAAAAATGCAGTTGTACCCAATGTCCACTTAACCACGGACATGTGGACAAGTGGAGCAGGGCAGGGTCAGGACTATATGACTGTGACAGCCCACTGGGTAGATGTATGGACTCCCGCCGCAAGAACAGCAGCAGCGGCACCAGTAGCAGCATCTCGCAAACGCCAACTCTTTCCTAGGCAGGCTACGCTTTGTATCACCGCTTTCCAGAATACGCACACAGCTGAAAACCTCTTACGGCAACTGAGGAAGATCATCGCGGAATGGCTTACCCCAATTGGACTCTCCTGTGGATTTGTGGCATCGGACAACGCCAGCAATATTGTGTGTGCATTAAATATGGGCAAATTCCAGCACGTCCCATGTTTTGCACATACCTTGAATTTGGTGGTGCAGAATTTTTTAAAAAACGACAGGGGCGTGCAAGAGATGCTGTCGGTGGCCAGAAAAATTGCGGGACACTTTCGGCGTACAGGCACCACGTACAGAAGACTGGAGCACCACCAAAAACTACTGAACCTGCCCTGCCATCATCTGAAGCAAGAAGTGGTAACGAGGTGGAATTCAACCCTCTATATGCTTCAGAGGTTGGAGGAGCAGCAAAAGGCCATTCAAGCCTATACAATTGAGCACGATATAGGAGATGGAATGCACCTGTCTCAAGTGCAGTGGAGAATGATTTCAACGTTGTGCAAGGTTCTGATGCCCTTTGAACTTGCCACACGTGAAGTCAGTTCAGACACTGCCAGCCTGAGTCAGGTCATTCCCCTCATCAGGCTTTTGCAGAAGAAGCTGGAGGCATTGAAGAAGGAGCTAACACGGAGCGATTCCGCTAGGCATGTGGGACTTGTGGATGCAGCCCTTAATTCGCTTAACAAGGATTCACGGGTGGTCAATCTGTTGAAATCAGAGCACTACATTTTGGCCACCGTGCTCGATCCTAGATTTAAAGCCTACCTTGGATCTCTCTTTCCGGCAGACACAGGTCTGCTGGGGTTGAAAGACCTGCTGGTGACAAAATTGTCAAGTCAAGCGGAACGCGACCTGTCAACATCTCCTCCTTCACATTCTCCCGCAACTGGGGGTGCGAGGAAAAGGCTCAGAATTCCGAGCCCACCCGCTGGCGGTGATGCAGGGCAGTCTGGAGCGACTGCTGATGCTGACATCTGGTCCGGACTGAAGGACCTGACAACGATTACGGACATGTCGTCTACTGTCACTGCATATGATTCTCTCAACATTGATAGAATGGTGGAGGATTATATGAGTGACCGCATCCAAGTAGGCACGTCACACAGTCCGTACTTATACTGGCAGGAAAAAGAGGCAATTTGGAGGCCCTTGCACAAACTGGCTTTATTCTACCTAAGTTGCCCTCCCACAAGTGTGTACTCCGAAAGAGTGTTTAGTGCCGCCGCTCACCTTGTCAGCAATCGGCGTACGAGGTTACATCCAGAAAATGTGGAGAAGATGATGTTCATTAAAATGAATTATAATCAATTCCTCCGCGGAGACATTGACCAGCAGCAATTGCCTCCACAAAGTACACAGGGAGCTGAGATGGTGGATTCCAGTGGGGACGAATTGATAATCTGTGAGGAGGGGGATGTACACGGTGATATATCGGAGGGTGAAGATGAGGTGGACATCTTGCCTCTGTAGAGCCAGTTTGTGCAAGGAGAGATTAATTGCTTCTTTTTTGGGGGGGGTCCAAACCAACCCGTCATATCAGTCACAGTCGTGTGGCAGACCCTGTCACTGAAATGATGGGTTGGTTAAAGTGTGCATGTCCTGTTTTGTTTATACAACATAAGGGTGGGTGGGAGGGCCCAAGGATAATTCCATCTTGCACTTCTTTTTTCTTTTCTTTTTCTTTGCGTCATGTGCTGATTGGGGAGGGTTTTTTGGAAGGGACATCCTGCGTGACACTGCAGTGCCACTCCTAGATGGGCCCGGTGTTTGTGTCGGCCACTAGGGTCGCTAATCTTACTCACACAGCTACCTCATTGCGCCTCTTTTTTTCTTTGCGTCATGTGCTGTTTGGGGAGGGTTTTTTGGAAGGGACATCCTGCGTGACACTGCAGTGCCACTCCTAGATGTGCCCGGTGTTTGTGTCGGCCACTAGGGTCGCTAATCTTACTCACACAGTCAGCTACCTCATTGCGCCTCTTTTTTTCTTTGCGTCATGTGCTGTTTGGGGAGGGTTTTTTGGAAGGGCCATCCTGCGTGACACTGCAGTGCCACTCCTAGATGGGCCCGGTGTTTGTGTCGGCCACTAGGGTCGCTAATCTTACTCACACAGCTACCTCATTGCGCCTCTTTTTTTCTTTGCGTCATGTGCTGTTTGGGGAGGGTTTTTTGGAAGGGCCATCCTGCGTGACACTGCAGTGCCACTCCTAGATGGGCCCGGTGTTTGTGTCGGCCACTAGGGTCGCTAATCTTACTCACACAGCTACCTCATTGCGCCTCTTTTTTTCTTTGCGTCATGTGCTGTTTGGGGAGGGTTTTTTGGAAGGGACATCCTGCGTGACACTGCAGTGCCACTCCTAGATGGGCCCGGTGTTTGTGTCGGCCACTAGGGTCGCTTATCTTACTCACACAGCGACCTCGGTGCAAATTTTAGGACTAAAAATAATATTGTGAGGTGTGATGTGTTCAGAATAGGCTGAAAATGAGTGTAAATTATGTTTTTTGAGGTTAATAATACTTTGGGATCAAAATTACCCCCAAATTCTATGATTTAAGCTGTTTTTTAGGGTTTTTTGAAAAAAACACCCGAATCCAAAACACACCCGAATCCGACAAAAATAATTCGGTGAGGTTTTGCCAAAACGCGTTCGAACCCAAAACACGGCCGCGGAACCGAACCCAAAACCAAAACACAAAACCCGAAAAATTTCAGGCGCTCATCTCTAATATATACTAGGTGCTTCATCGCGCCCTACGGGCGCTCTTCACACCGTCGCAAGGGGCTACGCCCCCTTAACCCTTGCATGCCTTTCTGGGGTTTAATATTTGTATTATATAGAGTATTACCTGCATTCCTTTGTTAGTGGTTAAATATTGCACAATGAAAGGGCGTGCGATGGTGAAGGAGGCGCAGCCCCTTGCGACGGCGTGAACAGCACCTGCAGGGCACGATGTACAGAATGTAGCGGGTGCGGGGGGGACTGCGGATGGTGTCTGTAGATGCTGCGGGTGGAGGGGAGGCAGAAGTGGGGGTGGGGCCCGGATGGGGAAGGTTCGGGAGGTGCTGCGCGTGGGGGAGGGGCAGAGGAGTGGGGGATGCAGATGGGGGAGGGGTCCGGAGGGACTGCAGGTGGGGGAGGGGCAGGGGTGCCACGGGTGGGAGAGGGGCAGGTGTGGGGATGTTGTGGATGGGTGAAGGGTTCCGGAGGTGCTGTGGGATGGGAAGGGACGGGAGTGCCGGGGGTGGGGTAGGGGACCGCAGGCACCATGGGTAGGGTAGGGGCAGGTACGGGTGTTGCGGCGGATGGGAAAGGAGGTCCGGAGGTGCTGCAGGTGGTGGAGGGGCAGGTGCGGGGGTGCCATTGGTGGGGGAGGGGTGGGGGAGGCGGGGACCGCTGATGGAGGATGGTGTCTGCAGATGCTGCAGGTGGAGGGGGGCAGGTGTGGGGGGAGACATATAAGGGGGGTGAATGGTGGAAGGGACCTGGAGGTGCTGTGGGTGGTGAAGGGGTGGAGGAGTGGGAGCCACGGGTGGTGTAGGGGGTCTGGAGGCACAGCATGTGGGGGAGGGGTGGAGTGCCGCATGTGGTGGAGGGGAAGGTGCGGAGGTGTGGTGCATTGGGGAGAGGTCTGGAGGCGCTGCGGGTACTGTACATGCCATAAAAGGTAGTTGGAGGGTATGCAGTAACAGGGCCAGGACAGGGGTGACAGGGTCAGTACAGGGTTAACGGGGCCAGGACAGGGGTGACAGGGTCAGAACAGGGGTGACGGTGCCAGGACAGGGGTGACGGGGCCAGGACAGGGGTGACGGGGCCAGGACAGGGGTGACAGGGCCAGGACAGAAATGATAGGGACAGGATAGGGGTGACAGGGCCAGGGTAGGGGCGGCAGGACCAGGACAGGGGTGACGGGGCCAGTATAGGGTTCACAGGGCAAGCACAGGGGTGACAGGGCCAGGATAGGGGTAACAGGGCCAGCATAAGGGTGACAGGGCCAGGATAAGGGTGAAAGGGCCAGGATAAGGGTGGCAGGGCAAGGCCAGGGGTGACAGGGACATGACAGAACACAGGGCACGGGAGAGATTGGTATTAGGGACAAAACAGTGGTGACAGACAGATGTGTCTTACCGGAGTCACGGCTGCTGGCTGCTGCTGTTCCACTCCAACCTGTTGGGATCTGCTGCTGCTGGAGACTTGGCATGCCTGACTCTCTCAGGCTGGAGTCCTGCTTCCTCTGCCCGTCCGCATCCCTCCCCCCCTCCTCAGTCACACACCGCAGACCTCGCGCTGCTGCCGGGCACTGTGGTAAGGTGAGACTGGAAATGACTGGTTAGCCCCCAGGAGATGCTGCAGCTGGAGGGAGGAGGGGGTCATAGCATGCACGTGGCGCGGACCTCACGGCTTCCGGGCACTGTGGTAAGGGGAGGCTGGGAGTGACTGGTTAGCTCCCAGGAGACGCTGCGGCTGGAGGGAGGAGTGGGTCAGAGCCTGCAAGCAGCTCGGATTTCTGCAGCGCTACCCGCCAGCTAAAGTGTGTGAATGAGCTGGGCGCACTCCACTGCGGGTGGCAGCGCTGCAGCTAGCGGTGGGGTTGCCGGGGCTGGAGATAACAGAGACAGTATGGAACCTGCACAGCGGCAGGTGCCCCACTAAACTGCAGCTAAGAAGCGTGGAGTGTGCCAGAAAGTGACGCTCCTCCGCACCAGAGAGACCCTGCTGAGTATGCCGATGTGGGGGGTCAAGCACACAGTGAGCCGGTGCCCGTCTGTCTGTATGACATACCCCTCACACACCCCCATACCTCCCAAATGTCCCGATTTTCGCGGGACAGTCCCATTTTTTGGGGTCTGTCCCGCTGTCCCACCCGCGGGTCGCAGTGTCCCGCGGTGGGGGGGCAGTTGGAAAGCTCCTGTACTCGCTGTTCTGCTTAGCAGAGCAGCGGTGAATAGTGGAGACAGAGGGAGAGGGGGTATCAGGGGGTACGGATTAATGGGGGGGTTCCAGCAGCTGAGCCGGATTAAGGTGGGGGGGGCAGGGGATACGTACCGTTGGCCCCACAGTTTTAGGGGGCCCCCCGGCTGGAGTAGCTCTGTCCCAGCTCAGAAGCCCCCCCCGTCCTGCCAGCAACAGCGGCAGCATTGTGCTACAGTCAGCACACGCTGCTGCATATAGGCAGGTCTGTGGTGTTGCAGGGAGGCAGCAGTCTCCCTGCTTTCTTCTGCCTGTGCGGGTGTGTAGGGGGGAGCGACCACCTCCTCTGGATTTAGCCCTAGCTGAGGGGCCAAAATCCCATTTAAAAAATAAAAACAAAAATCGGAATTTGCATAAGGGGGCGTGGCCGCGCGGCCCGCGATTAGGCCACGCCCCCAACCCACAGCAGGCACAGCAATGAGATAGGACTCCCCTGTCTCAAGTGCCCAGGGCCCCCCGGACTCATAATCAGCCCCTGGGGGGCATGCCAGCAGCTCACAGAGCGCTGGGCATGCTCCCTCACTGACGAAAACGGGGCCCTCCCGTGAAGCCACGCCCTCTTTTCGCCGAGTGTGTTTCCCTCCTTCTGCCTGGAGAAAGCTCCTGCAGAAAGCTGGGAGGTTTGCACCCCTGCCTGTGACATGCCCAATGCCCATGCTATCTGCTTCTGCTCCTAGTCTCCTGTAGATTTGGCCAGATCTCTGTGACTCATTTGACTAACTCCGCCCAGTGTTGTGACTCCGCCCAGCGTTAGCAAATGAATCACAAGGTCACAGAATAGGGCTATTATATAGGAGATAGTACACTGCATATCCCGAATGCAAACAGTTTATATGTATACACACACACACACACACACACACACACACACACACGTATATATCAGTGACGTGCGGTGGGGTGAGGCAGGTGAGGCAGAGCCTTTCCTGTCATACTAACGTTTGTGCCAAAGTTTTGGCTGTATAAAGTATATGAAAAATACAAAGAATATGTTTGAAATATCTTCTTTGCATTATTCTAATCATTTTTATAGCCAAAACTCTGGAGTAAAAAGTCTATGGCAGGTGAGGCAGTGCCTCACCTGGTTAACTTTTCCGCACATCTCTGATCAAACCTCACCAAATTTCCAGGAGTTTATACTGCTGCACATGTGTATAATGTCCAGATGCATGCTTTGGCTCATATATTGCTTGAAAATCTGGCTCTGGTGCTAGCCAGTGGCTCCTGAGCCATTTAGCTCACCGCACGTCTCTGGTATATATATATATATATATATATATATATATATCAAGATCTATTTCACAGTGAAATCAAACTATATATTAATCACCAATAATCAGGCAGCTTATCTTGATTCATGAAAATTGCAGTATACAGTACATGTCAATCGAGTAGATGGCGCATCATACATATGCTGCATATCATACAGTCGCTGGTCATGTTACTCACACAACCTTTAAGTGTTACTTTAGGTTAAGTAGCAATGATTTGGGGATCTACAAGATAATATGTGTTTGACTACAGTGAACTTAGTGAGATTGATTTGCCAGTTGAATTGAAGTTTGTGGTTTAAATAAAAAATAGAAAACTGTGGATTATTGCTTATTGGTTTCTGTCACAGGGGCAAACATTTAGGGTTGCCGGCGTAGATCTCAGGACCAGCTGCTTCTCCCATGGGCAGCTTTACGTGGCTTTCATATCAAGTTAGTAGCCCCAAGCATCTTTTTGTGTTAATCCCTGAAGGAAAAACTGCAAATATTGTTTAGAAAGACATTTTGTGATCAATGTCTATAATATAAATATACATCACAATGGGGCAGATTTATTAAGCCTGGAGAAATGATAAAGTGGAAGGTGATAAAGCACCGGCCAATCATCTCCTAACTGCCATGTTACAGGCTGGGTTTGAAAAATGACAGTTAGGAGCTGATTGGCTGATGCGTTATCACCTTCCACTTATCACTTCTCCAGGCTTAATAAATCTGCCCCTGAGACACCGACAGTCAACATCCTGAAGGTGAGTATTGGGGAGGGGGTTAGGGCCTGGGGAATAGGGTTAGGGTTAGGCACTGGGGGGCTTAGCCGTAGCCAACAACCCCAGAGGGTTAGGGTAGGAGTAGTGGTGCAAGTAGAAAAAATGTCTTACAGGTACTGTGTGCGCGCACCGAAGGCACGCGCACCAAAAATGGGTGTGGCCAAATGCCATATGGGGCGTGGCCAATTAAAATGTGGGCGTGATACACATATTGGAGAGGGGCAGATACACATATGACCCCCACAGTGCCAGATACACATTGCCCCACAGTGCCAGATACACGAATACCCCACAGTGCCAGATACACGAATGCCCCACAGTGCCAGATACACGTTGCCCCACAGTGCCAGATACACGTTGCCCCACAGTGCCAGATACACGAATGCCCCACAGTGCCAGATACACGAATGCCCCACAGTGCCAGATACACGAATGCCCCACAGTGCCAGATACACGAATACCCCACAGTGCCAGATACACGAATGCCCCACAGTGCCAGATACACGTTGCCCCACAGTGCCAGATACACGTTGCCCCACAGTGCCAGATACACGAATGCCCCACAGTGCCAGATACACGAATGCCCCACAGTGCCAGATACACGTTGCCCCACAGTGCCAGATACACGTTGCCCACAGTGCCAGATACACATTGCCCCACAGTGCCAGATACACGTTGCCCCACAGTGCCAGATACACGAATGCCCCACAGTGCCAGATACACGAATACCTCACAGTGCCAGATACACGTTGTCCACAACAGTGCCAGATATACATTGCCCCCCACAGTGCCAGATATACATTGCCCCCCACAGCGCCAGATATACATTGCCCCCCACAGTGCCAGATATACATTGCCCCCCACAGTGCCAGGTATACATTGCCCCCCACAGTGCCAGATATACATTGCCCTCCACAGTGCCAGATATACATTGCCCCCCACAGTGCCAGATATACATTGCCCCCCACAGTGCCAGGTATATACATTGCCCCCCACAGTGCCAGATATACATTGCCCCCCACAGTGCTGCCTCCCCCCCCCTCTGCTCACTGCTGCTGCTGTCTTGTCTCCCGTGTGTGAGGGGAGGAGAGCGCAGCCTGCGCCTCTCCTTCCCCTCAGTCTCCGGCGGGTGAGTTCAATTCAGCGCCGATCCGTGAGCCAATCAAAGCTCCGCGAGCTCCGATTGGCTCACGGGCGGCGCTGATTTGAAAGAAGACATTGAGGGGCAGGAGAGGCGCGGGCTGCGCTCTCCTCCCCTCACATCAGCGGTAGCGAGCGGCGGCCCGTCGGTGTGGGTACGGCGTACCCACGGCAAAATTCTTAAGGGTACGCCGTACCCACCCGTACCCGCATACTTGCACCGCTGGGTAGGGGTAAAATACTTACCCCTGTTTGGTGTCGGGATTCTCACTATTGGGATGCCGGCGGTCAGTCATGTGACCGCCGCCGTCCCGACCGCCGGCATTTCATACCCAACCCATAAGATGGCACTACTGTCTTTGTAAAATTAGTTACACTGAGCAGTAACAAACATCCATGCGAGGAAACTGCGGGCAAACGCTAGTAATAAAAATAACGGTTTTATTTACATAGTGTTCTTCTCCAGCAGGACCCAAAGTCACTTTACAAGCAACAAAAACAAAGCACAGAGGTTTAGTATTGCAGCACGAGGAAAACAAACCGAAAAACAATGAACCATGGGGGTAATTCCAAGTTGATCGCAGCAGGAATTTTTTTAGCAGTTGGGCAAAACCATGGCCCTCATTCCGAGTTGTTCGCTCGGTATTTTTCATCTCATCGCAGTGAAAATCCGCTTAGTACGCATGCGCAATGTTCGCACTGCGACTGCGCCAAGTAACTTTACTATGATGAAAGTATTTTTACTCACGGCTTTTTCTTCGCTCCGGCGATCGTAATGTGATTGACAGGAAATGGGTGTTACTGGGCGGAAACACGGCGTTTCTGGGGCGTGTGGCTGAAAACGCTACCGTTTCCGGAAAAAACGCAGGAGTGGCCGGGGAAACGGTGGGAGTGCCTGGGCGAACGCTGGGTGTGTTTGTGACGTCAACCAGGAACGACAAGCACTGAACTGATCGCACAGGCAGAGTAAGTCTGGAGCTACTCTGAAACTGCTAAGTAGTTAGTAATCGCAATATTGCGAATACATCGGTCGCAATTTTAAGAAGCTAAGATTCACTCCCAGTAGGCGGCGGCTTAGCGTGTGTAACTCTGCTAAAATCGCCTTGCGACCGATCAACTCGGAATGAGGGCCCATGTGCACTGCAGGTGGGGCAGATGTAACATGTGCAGAGAGAGTTAGATTTGGGTGGGATATATTGTTTCTGTGCAGGGTAAATACTGGCTGCTTTATTTTTACACTGCAATTTAGATTGCAGATTGAACACACCACACCCGAATCTAACTCTCTCTGCACATGTTACATCTGCCTTCCCTGCAGTGCACATGGTTTTGCCCAACTGCTAACAAAGTTCCTGCTGCGATCAACTCAGAATTACCCCCATAGTGTACATAGTGAGCGGAACGCAGGGTTGGTGCAGCCATTTTGGGTAATTAATTTCACAGGTTACATAATACACCCATGAAAGGGACCAAGCGTGGTAGCCATTTTGGGCGCGCTTCATAGGTTACCCTGGGACAACAGATAATCGAACAGTGTTTTATTCGTAGGGGATCGTTTTCTGTGCACACCATTAGACTACATGTGTAAGACAACGATTCTGGTTTCCTGACATACTAGGAGAACACGGAAGAGTATAATAATGATAATGTTATGCTCTGATCTTGTGTAACCTTGTGTGTGTGTGTGTGTGTGTGTGTGTGTGTGTGTGTGTGTGTGTGTGTGTGTGTGTGTGTGTGTGTGTGTGGTGGGGGGGGGGGATTCTGCTGGAACACTGCGTTCCTGCTTTTCCTTTAGTATTGCTTTATAAGTCTATAAATGTCATTGTGAGTCGCCAAACACGGCAATACAGCGCACTTTGCAGAAACAAACTATTTTCCTGTCTCAGTCATAACAGCGATCACACCCGCAGCACGCCTCCGCTCAGTAGGCAAAGAAACAAAATGACCTCTTTCACATTTCTTCTTGCTGGAAATGCAAATAATAATAATAATACAGTAAAAACATTACTTTAAAGTCTTTCCTCCCACAAATATCTCTCCTAATACACTGCAAGCGTCATGAGAGTGACGGGACTTCTGGGCCGCTTTGCCGCTGTACATAGAGAATGTCATATTTGCGGTTGTGTAGTGTTGGGGGAGCGGGTGAACCGGGGATGGGGGGGGGGGGCTGCGTCTACCGCCAGAGTCGGAATGCTTGTGATTTTATTAATTTCACAGTTACTGATTGACGACTGGTCTCGTTCCCTGCATTCCCGGGCTTAAAGAGGGTGGGCCTGGGTAATTTGTACATGCCACCCCACCCCCTCTTCACCATTGTCATTCCTGGCTGTTGTTGGAGTTTAGAAATTCACAATGGAACACACACAATAAAACGATGTGCTGAGTATGCTACACATCTATGGATTGCCCATCCTGCCCACTGTAACCTATGTAGTGCACCCTAGATGGCTGCCTTGTCCAGTACTCTCAAAGGCAGGATGGACGGCCCTTGGAATGTTTCATGCTGAGGGTATTTCATTAGCGGTTTATTTTATCTGTGTATGTCTTAGTTCCATGTATTGCTTATTCACACACTAACCAACGTGGTGCGTCCAACATGGCTGTCTCGTCTGGTGCATTGTGCAGAGTGAAAAATGCATGGATAAACTACAAGCCTACTATTCTTATCTCTATCAGGGCCGGTTCTAGCCCTTGTGGCGCCCCGGGTGAAAATAGGGGCGTGGCTTCATAAAGGGACGTTGTCAGGTATGCCCCCGTAGAGTTGTGCCCCCGTTTGTGCCCTCTGTAGAGTTGTGCCCCCGTTTGTGCCGCTTACAAAAAAATAATTTTTTCCATTAATTAATACTCACCATCCCCGCTCCTGATTCCCGACCACTGCTTACCTCCATCGCCGGCCGCCGGCGCTGCTCCTCTGATCATGACGTCTCTCCCATAGAGCAGCATAGACACTAGAGGTCAATTATGACCTCTAGTGTCTATGTGCCGCTCCCACAATGCCGTGCGGTGCATCGCGCACCGCACATCTATGACAGCACCGGGGGGCACCACCAGTAGCGAATCTTGCTACGGCGGCAGCGCCCTCTGGAAGGTGGCGGCTCCCCGGGCAAAAATCCTGTGTGCCCGTAGCAAGATCCGCTACTGATCTCTACGTCTTCTGTTCCAGGCATCAAGTATCTTTCCTAGTGTAGTCCTGTGCAGTGCACCTAAAATGGCTGCCTCACCTGGAGCCTGCAATCCTTGCAACTGATGACCCGAAATGGCTGCCACTGTCTTTGTAGTATCTCCACAGTCTCTGTACTTCATGCAAAGCTTTATTATTATGGGCATAGTTTATGTACTGTATTATGTTCATACTGTTAAGCACCTTGAACCCAATTGGAGAAAGAGGGCTATAAATAAAATTACTATTATTATTATCATTGCCAGCACAGAATTTTCATTGTGTGCTTAGAGTTTCAACAGTTATTCATCTTTCCCTAATCAAACTCAGCTACGGGACATATTGATAGTGCATTGGACTTTCAATAAATTCGGCGGAATGTAATGGCGTCCGAGATCACCTGAGGCATTACTGTCTAATGGCACAGAGGTCATGAGTTCAATTACTGACTCAAGCACTATCTGTGTAGAGTTTGCATTTTCTCACCACGTTTGCTTGGGTTTACTTCAGATGCTCCGATTTCTTCCCACATTCCGTAAACACGCTGGTAGGTGAATCGGCTTCCGACAAAATTAAAGGTATGTGTTTGTGCGCTTATACGCGAGGGATTTAGACTGTAAGGTCCAGTGAGGCGGGGATTCATCTCCATGAGAGATACTGTATATTCTATGTACAGGGCAGTGTAAATCGGTGGCCTTATATAAATTAATGATGATGATAATCTGTCATCCTATGAGATGTCTATCAATGATACATCAAGATACAAGATGATTTATGATCCACCCTGCCGCCTCAACGCTACGTTATTATATACGCTGATAAGTGCAACGCTTTGAACAGATGTCAAATCTAAACGATTCAAAAAATTATAACGGAATTTTTATAAAATTTTATAAAATGTTTTTCTTTCTTGAGCGGAGACTCTGTGCAGCGAATGGGCAGCAATTGGCATAGGTGGGACGGAGGCAGCAGTTTGCATAATAATATAGCAGAGTAGAAACGTACTAAGTGGCACCTAGCGCAGGACACAGAAAGCAGCAGTCCCCCGCGGCAACTACTGTACTCACGTAATTATTATATAAATAGACTTTGAAAGCTAGGAAATAACATTGAGTCTCACATCATGATATCTGTTGTTATTTCATTTTCTGAAGTTGATCATTTACAGGCAGAGACGCAGAACACGGTCTTTAAGTCGTGTTGTGCTATAACGTTTAATTATCCTGGTGCGAAGCAAGAGTACACCCTCACACCTTTCATTGCCCACCTCACCCGTCTGCAGAATAAGACTTCTCGTTCCTGTGTTATACAGGTATCTTTCATATCCGAGATGCAAATATAATAATGGTATTATGGTATATGATTAATAACGTAAATAAATTCTGAAATTATTGAAATTACGTGCAAATGAATTGGAAAGCAGCTTTTTTTGCAATGTTTTAATGATTATTAATAATTTATAGACAACCCTTGTTTTAACTGGGTTTTCTTCAGTGTAGTTGTAAAGGAGGAATTTGTATCTAGTATTAACTAGTAATCACCAGCTAAGACTACTTGTTAGCCAGTGCTTATTTTAGCAGGATAAATAATAGTTTAGCAGTTTTGCTTTTCTGCCTGCATCGGACAATCCATTCCAGTGACACAGATCTAATTTCACTGTAGTTTCTTGCAATCTTGAAACACTAGATTTACTGCCTCTTTCAGAATTAGCGATACCACAAGCCATTGATGCGTACTAACTAACCACAACTTTGAAAACCACAAAATGCAAAAACTTGCTTTGCCACAATTAATATGTGCATCAGTGTATTTATTTGACAAATTATTCAGAGTATCTCATTCGTGTCTATAATATATGGTACATGGAATATGGCTATGCGTTTTTCCATTAACTACTAAAATAATGAATACAGTACTTTATTAAATATTGCTTGCATAAAATATAATTTATTTATTAGCAGTTTCTTATATAGCGCAGCATATTCCATTGCGCTTTACAATTAGAACAACAGTTATAGAACAAAACTGGGCAAAGACAGACAGACATAGAGGTAGGAGGGCCCTGCTTACAAGCTTACAATCTATAGGGAAATAGGCATTGATACACAAGGATAGATGCTACCTGTTACATAATGGTTCCCCAGATTGCTAGGTTCTTAGTGGATTGTATGATATGATCACCCCTCAATGTTGGAAGACAAAATGTGAGGCTGTGGACTGTACAGAGGGGATGTAACTGGATAGGGAAGCACTGAAGGTTATGTGTGTGGGTCTGGAATTTGGTAGGCTTGTCTGAAGAGGTGAGTTTTCAGGGAACGTTTAAAGGTTTGGAGACTAGAGGAGAGTCTTATTGTGCGTGGGAGGGCTTTCCACAGAGTGGGTGAACTATAGTGGATGTTTCTGGGCGGAAACTGGATGTTTTCTGGGAGTGTGCGGAAAAACGCAGGCGTGTCAGGGAAAAACGCGGGAGTGGCTGGGCGAACGCTGGGTGTGTGTGTGACGTCAAACCAGGAACGAAAAGGACTGAACTGATCGCAGTGTAGGAGTAAGTCTCGAGTTACTCAGAAACTGCTAATAAATTTCTATTCGCAATTCTGCTAATCTTTCGTTCGCAATTCTGCAAAGCCA
The DNA here is from genome assembly GCF_028390025.1 of Pseudophryne corroboree. Classification (NCBI taxonomy): domain Eukaryota; kingdom Metazoa; phylum Chordata; class Amphibia; order Anura; family Myobatrachidae; genus Pseudophryne; species Pseudophryne corroboree. Next base: position 13,561,090 of record NC_086452.1, read on the forward strand.
AGATACACTCCCAGAGGGCGGCGGCTTAGCGTGTGCAATGCTGCTAAAAGCAGCTAGCGAGCGAACATCTCGGAATGAGGGCCATTAGTCGGTCGTATGTCTGCTTTCATGTTTTAAATGAAGGTGAAAATTAGAGATGAGCGGGTTAGGTTTCTCTGAATCCGAACCCGCCCGAACTTCATGGTTTTTTTCACGGGTCCGAGCAGACTCGGATCCTCCCGCCTTGCTCGGTTAACCCGAGCGCGCCCGAACGTCATCATGACGCTGTCGGATTCTCGCGAGACTCGGATTCTATATAAGGAGCCGCGCGTCG